>NW_006921600.1:23514691-23515216 GCF_000298275.1 Orycteropus afer afer | reverse complement strand
CAATGACATGAGACAAAGTTTATGTGAACTGCTGTATGGAAATGAATTTGTTCTGTAAATCTTCACCCAAATCAAAATAAAATTAAAAAAAAAAAAAAATGGGCTGAAGACATGAACAGACATTTCACCAAGGAGGATATTTAGGTGGCCAAAAAACGTATGAAGAAAGGCTCATGACCATTAGCCATTACAGAGATGTAAATCAAAACAACAATGAGATACCATCTTGCTCCAGTACTAGTAGCAAAGTTCAACAAGACACAAAATAACAAATGCTGGCTAGGATGTGAAGAGATTAGACTCTCATACACTATTGGTGGGACTGTAAATGGTACAACCACTGTGGAAAACAGTATAACGATACTTTCAAAAGTTGGAATTAGATTTCGAATTCCAACTTGACCCAGCCATTCCACTACTAGGTATATATCCTAAAGAAGTGAGAGCCATGACAAGAACAGACATATGCACACCCATGTACATTGCAGCACTATTTACAATAGCCAAAAGATGGAAACAACCTAG
>NW_006921600.1:23506422-23513986 GCF_000298275.1 Orycteropus afer afer | reverse complement strand
TATAAGTGTATTTGTATGATCTGTAAGAATTCCCAGGTGTATAGTAGAGCTGACAAGGGACAAAGTTGTAGTCACTTCTTGGTCACAGCCAGCTACCCAGAGGGACCGAGTAGTTGAACCTGTGGGCTCAAGACCATTGTCAAAGGGGACATCAAGCTCAATTGGCATAACATACTATACAAAACACTGTTCCACCTCCTACTTTGGCAAGTAGTGACTGGGATCTTAAAAGCTTGCAAGCAGTCATCTAGATGCAATGATGAGTCTCTCCTCATCCAGAGCAAAGAAGAAACCAAAGATTCATGGAAAGAATTAGTCCTAGTGATTGGTACACCATGCAACCTGCAGCCAATACGACTATGAGACCAGAAGAACTATATGGTACCCGGCTAACACTGTCAACCACTTGGAGGGGGATCTATGTAGGAGATCCTTGATAGAGAGGGAGAACAATGTGGAACAAAACTCAAAATCATTTAGGGGAAAAAGTAAAAAAGGGGCGGGACTAGATTTCCTGGTCTGATAGAGCCTGGTGGAACCACTGAGACTATGACCCCTAGCTGCCCTTCAGGTTTGGAATTGAACCCACACCTGTGGCTTCCAGACAAACAAAAGACAGGCATATGAGTTGAACATTTACCTGAGGTAGATAAACTCTGTGGAGAGAACAAACATGGGAGAAAGAAGGGCTGTTTATGCATAGGTAGACAGCTCAGGGGTCAGTAGTACATGAAGGGATGGACACACGGAAGAGGTAACTACAGGGAGGAAGTGGGAGGGGAGCTGTTGCATTGTGATAAATTGTAGTCAATGTCATAAGACAAAGTGTATGTGAACTGCTGTATGGAAAGTGAATTTGCTCTGTAAATTTTCACCTAAACCACAATTAAAAAATAAATAAATAAAAATTAAAAAAAGTGAGACTTGTAGTTTCAAGCTGGAAAAAAAATTATGATCAAGATTCCTTGATTCCTGGCATCTCCAGTGGCCCAGCAGTCAAGGATTTGTGGCATTACACTACTCACTGCCAGTGCCACTTGGGCATCCTCAGCATTCACACATATGAACATCTGCTACGTGTAACCAAACCAAAAAACCAACTCACTGCTGTCGAATGGATCCGACTCACAGCGACCCCTCCTTGGGTTTCTGAGGCAGTATCAGTACGGAAGTAGACTGCCTAACCTTCCTTCTGAAGAGTGGTGGGTTTGAACCTCCAGACGTCTGGTTAGCAGTCAAATGCCTCAGGCACTACGCCACAGAGCTCTCACTACGTGTAAAGCCCTACATAAAGTACCGTACAGATAAAAAGTCAAATTTTGACAAACCCCTGAAATTATTGCTCTGAGGTAATTTTTAAATCTTAATCTCTGAAGTCTTCTTAGCTTGTTGCTGATGTTGTTGTTATGTGCTGTCGAGTCGGCCCCGACCTTCTTAGCTTAGTTTAGCTTAATTAGTAAAAAGTGTCTGCCTTGAACATTATGCTCTTTTAAGAACTATCTTCTTGGGAACGAAATGACAACAGCAACTGGAAAGATTAGATAGGAAGTTAGGAGGCAGTGAGTTATGTTAATCAGAGAGGAACAACTCAGTAAAGGAGGGTGATAATGGTTGCACAACTTGAAGAATGCAATCAACATCACTGAACCGTCCATGTAGGAACTGCTGAATTGGTATATGTTTTGCTGTATGTATTTTCAACAAAACAAAATAAAGTTAAGATTTTTTTTTAAAGTGAGGAACAAAAGTCAAATCTTCACTCTTAAGGAGCTTCCTATCTAGTTCAGGAGATAAAAGGGGAAAAAAAAATCAACATCATCATCATCATACCTGCATGCTTCAATGGTAGCTAGGTTCTACATATAAGTGCTTTACATGAATTCTCTCATTTATTCCCCACCACCCTAACAGGTAGATACTATTATCACCTCTATTTTATAGGTGAGGAAATTCAGGACTCAAGAATAAGTACTTTACCAAGGCAGTCTGACTTCGATCCTCACTATTTATCTTCACTGTGCTGACTCTGGTGGCGTAGTGCCTAAGGCATGTGACTGCTAACCAGAAGGTGGGTGGTTCAAACCCACCAGCCACTCCTCAGAAGGAAGGCTGGGCAATCTACTTCCATAGTGACACCTCCTCGGAAAGCCAAGGAGGGGTCACTATGAGTTGGATCTGACTCAATGGCAGTGAGTTTGGTTTTTTTGGTTTTGTGCTGACAAAGAAGTGACAGAATACATGATACATGCTGAGCACTTGGCATATAAGTGATATATATGATTAGGGAGGCCTAATCATCTGCAATGAATCAGGAAATTAGAAAGTTTAATGTTAAGAGCACTGCCTAAGCCTAGTAATGCCCATGTAAGCCCTTAGTTAATACCTTACAAATTAAGACTCTCAAAACACTGTGAAAATTTATTAGTATGTTTAAGTGGGAGTTGGGTGGAGAGACATCTTAGCCTATGTGCCGAAATAAATTTGTAACACAAATTAAGAGAAAGTATTATTTATAGCAATCATTCTTCCTTTAGGAAATACCACCTGCAACTGAGAATTATTACCTGTCTGCTCAGGCTCACTCTTATCTTCATCTTCAATATCAAACTCTGATTCCCTTTCCTCATATTCCACATTTTCATCCAGTTCTTTGAAATCTGGTGCAAATGCACTCCAATTTTCCTATGCCACAAACAAAACATACTTTATAACATAATGAGAAAGCAATTTAATCTGTAATCTAGACATTAATGACATAAATGAAATTTGATCCTGAAAGAGACTCAATTCTTTTAAAATCAAGTTTGGCAGAAAACAATCAAATTAGGTATGCATACATTTTACTATTTTAAGATAACTCCTATCTTAAATATTCCAAGTTATTGACTGTAGCTCATACATAAAGAAATGCCTTCTTCAATCTCTTTAAGATGTCATTTTGAGGTAAAATATTAAACTTTCTGATAAGTACACAGATTACAAATACTCTAAAGGTGATCACAAATAAAATCAAGATGTAAAACAGAAACTGAACTAAAGACAAGAAAAGTAAAGGAAAAATATATCTCAGACAGGTAACAGGAAGTATACTAGACATTCTCCCTGAAGACAGAGCTGGTTAGCTTTGGATGATCTTCCCATCAAAATTGAGCAAAACTAGATGCACTAAACCTATTTAAATAGGTTACAAGAATCATATGCAAAAGAGAAAAAGCAAGTAAGGAAATTCTTAGCTTACTATATGTAAAGGTCCTTTGATAAAAAGAAAAGAGTATCTAGTTTCAAAGCAATTAAACCAGAAAAATACTCACTACTTGATTTTGAGCCCAGATAGATACCACTCCACTAGAAATGGATGCTATGATGGGTCGAACAGGATGCCACTATATTGTAATGAAGGGAAGAAAAATAGGTTCTAAAAACAGATTCAAGATTTTCTGGATTATATAACTAACAACAAATACTACCCATTCCACTCACAGCTACATCCAGGAGGAGTTCTCCTCTAGTCCCATGGAGAATCTTCACCAGGTTGCCGATGCTCTTCTCCCAGATGTACAAGGCATGCTGCCTGGCTGAACCCGCCACTATGTACTCCCCATCCCCAGAGAAACAACATTTCTTCCATGGAGTCCTAAAGGACAAAGAAAGCACCCAAGGAGAACTGGAACTTGAGCCCAGTTTATGAATTATCACATATTCCTCCTGGTTATGACATGTACCTGTTCACCAAGTCCTGCAATTTCTGCATAGGTTCAGGCTCTCCATCTCTTCCACAGGTTAAGATTTCTCTGCCATCATAAACTCTGATTATTCGATCTGCTGTGTTAATTAAAAAGCAACTATAGAAAGGATAAAAGTATCAATACCAGAGATCAGAAATCTGTTCCTGTTAACATTTTCTGTTACTTTCAGTTACTTAGAACAATACCACAAAGCAACCAAGAAACTGAGAGACTGGGTAATAGATTAGAATACTTATTATGCATTTGTTTCAAATCAAAATACAATTCGAAATGAGAATGTTTTATGAACTCTATGCACAAACTATCAGTATTTGGCTAAGATCCAAGACCTCTAAATTGAGATTAACTTGCTAAATTCACAAGTCTACAGTTAAAAATATATAAATATTTCATTTCTCTGGATGCTTTATACACAATATATTTTTCTTAGTGAAATAGTAATTAAAAAGTGTCATCTTAAAATGCCTACTTTTCATAGTAATGACACTGGGAATCTTGAAAATCTGTCTAAAACATAACTTATTTCATCACCTTCTTACAGATTATACTGACTGCAACCTTTTCCTAAGTCAAGAGGATTGTGAACATTCATGTCCTCTAAGTATGCATGGATTTTCCTACATAAAAAAGAAGACTGTTATCTCACTTACTGACAACTTATTTCTTATTTCTATTGATATGTCTACTTCTAACTAGGTAACCAAATTTATCAGAGCAACATCTGAAATAAAAAAGGCAAATAGGTTTTACATGAGTGAAGTGCATGCTCAGTTACTGTGTGAATTCTATGACACCAATTCTAATCATAACAATAACTAATTTACCCAGCACTTACTATGTGCCAGTGCTTTTGGTTCTAACCACTAATGACTCAGGTATCTTTTCTGTAAAGAACTGTCTGATAACCTCGATCAGTAAAGAGGGTATGGCTACTAGTTCAATGCAGTATATTTTATGAACTGAAGAACTAAATATTGAAAGCTTCTAATCACTTTTTTTTTAAACTAAACTTTTCTTTGAAAAACTGAAGTATAATATACAGAAAAACTGTTAGTCTCAATGCATTTTAAATTTCTACTCACTTTTAGAACTTAAAACTGTCCCTAAAACGACAAGCTCTCACTTACCTTCCCTTCCGGGCAAACTCTATTGACTTAATAGCCGTGGTGTTGCTGGTTCCAGTGGTTACTCTGAAGGAAGCGACAAGATCTTGAGAGTCTGTTTTTAGGACCAAAATCTAAAGTTTAAAGGACAAAAAAAAAAAAAGTAAGAATTCTGACAACTTACAGTAATGAGATCTGGTTTCTGTATCTAAAATTGGGCAGAGACTGGGTAAAACATAGGCATCTCTATTTTCATGAAATCAATCAATGAATTAGTACTGCTTTTTATCTCTGCAAAGAAAGGACAGTGACTTAATTAAATGTTAAAGTGTTACATATAAAATATAATGTTTAGATTATATACTTTTTGTTACTACATATCCACTAGAGGGATAAATGTCTCATGATTGCCAAGCTTAAAAAGATTCGTCTTTCCATAGTCTATTTGCAGGAAGAGCACTCACTATGTCAGAACTTTATAGGGACCAAAGGACTATATCGGGGGTGGGGGGAAACAGGATCAAATAACTACTGCTAATGGAATTACAGATTCAGTTTGAAAGGACCTTAAAGCTCACCTAGCCTGACTTCTAATTCCACAGAAGAAATGCCTTCTACAACATATCTCAGACAGAAGTTCGAAGACTTTCCCAACACTCCAAAAGACAAGGCCAGAAGTTTAATAGAAAGGAAAAAAAAGGATAATAAAGTCTCAGTACTATAAATTAATCTGCCTTGAAGTATACAATATTTACAGAACTGTTTATTAGACATTTCACTGACAGTGTTCCATTTGATAATGACTTTAAAATTTTATAATTTAGTAAAGACCCTTCATTACTAGCATTCAGTAAAGGACCTCCCATCCTTTTCTTATCAATAATCTCTGTCCACTCAAAAGCCAAAGAACGGAAATTATTATGAAAGCATGAGAGAAAAATAGGCTGCATTTGCTACAGGGAGAAGCTGGGTTCTTAGTCCAGGGACATTAGAAATCTAAGAGGAAGAAGAACAAGTCAACATAAAATGAGCCAATACAAGGGATGGTGGGTACTGGTTTCACCACCTTCTAGGCTCACCTTGCCTTTTGCATTTCCTGTATAGATATATTCTCCTCGCCTATCAAAAGATGCAACCACGTTCAGATCAGAGTCATCGTCTACTGGCAGAACAACATGTTTGGAATCTGAAAGGGTCAACATGACAGGAGCAGATTTCATGGGACACACGAGTACCTTGTTCCTGTTTAAAAATATGAACAGTACATTGGCTTGTTGCTTTGCTGTCAGAGGCTGATTCTCTGCCCTTTTCCCTGATGTCTATCCACTATCCCATCAACTTCCCCAGCCCAAGAAAAGTTAAAATAGCAAAAAAGGCTAAATTCTAAATAAAAGGGAAAAATGATGGAGTAAAATGATGGGACCTACACTGACCAACTAATATGTAATCATTAAAAATAAATAGGAGGAACTGGTAAAATGAAATGAAGTGAAAAAACAAAGGGCTACAATGATATAAAAAAATACATATTTATATATAATTAGTATGTATATATGTGTTTTGCTATATACACTTAAAGGGAATTTTACTAAAAGGGAACCCTGAGAAACGAAAAGGGTTATGTCTAACGTCTGGGCAATGAAATGCTGGGTAAGTTTTCTTCTTAAATGTAGTTGCAATGTTAAACTGTTTCTCCCACTAAAGAAATCCAAACATTTCTTTGGGGGTAGGGGGAAGAAACACTAGGCCAAGGTCCAGTTATTTTACTTATTCCCATATTTGTCTATTTCCAAAGTCTTAATAGTAGTCAGTTGTTAATTATGTAATACGACACTCTCCTTAAAAATCTATTTACTAGAGCCAACTAGCAAAAAGATTATTTTATGTAG
Source organism: Orycteropus afer afer (assembly GCF_000298275.1). Lineage (NCBI taxonomy): Eukaryota > Metazoa > Chordata > Mammalia > Tubulidentata > Orycteropodidae > Orycteropus > Orycteropus afer. The sequence continues at coordinate 23,507,248 of NW_006921600.1, read as the reverse complement.
AAGGTTTGAAGAGATATGTTTTTGCTCCCCTTAAAACTTAAATTGCAATTTTCATAAGCCTGACACTAATCAATAGAGAATTAAACCTCACCCTAGGAAAGAAACAGTTTAGATTAAACATACTGATCTCGTGGATGATACTGGACTTTTAGGATAGGCGAAGGGAATCGAAACCTCTGGTCACAGTCTCCTGAAAGTACGTCCCATTGTGATACTATGTTATCAGTGGAAGCACTCACAAGTTTATGACCATCTCGACTCCAGCTGGGAAGAAAAAAGGGTAACTTAGCACATATTCTAAGTTAAAGTATACTAACTTCTTCATGGTTATAAATGCTTGACCAAAATGCATAGGTCAACAATGTTTCTTTTATATATACATATACATATACATATATATACATATATATATATATATATATATATATATATATATATATACACACACATATATATATATAACTCTCACAATTAAGCAATAGGAATATTTTCATAACTAGTAATAGAAGCTTTTAATATTTCAAGAGAACAATACAAGTGGCTCAGTGACATAATAGAGAAACTCCATTGTTTTGGAAGAATCTAAAATCAGCTGACCAAACAAGGGTTAATGTAATGAAATACATGTTTTCTTTTAGAGGAGGGGTATTTGAGCTTTCCAAAGTTGTCACAGAAACAGCAACACAGTGAGATCAAAGCAGTATCAATTATTTTAAATAATTAGAAAAGGAATTAAAGCTTCATGGTAATAGCAGAAAGAACATTAAATACTTGATTATTTAATACTGGACACACAAAACATAAAAACAAAAAATTTACAAAATGT
>NW_006921600.1:23495312-23506322 GCF_000298275.1 Orycteropus afer afer | reverse complement strand
TGGAGGTTCAAACCCACCAGCCACTCCTCGGAAGGAAGGTTGGGCAATCCTACTTCTGTAGTGATACTGCCTCGGAAACCCAAGGAAGGGTCGCTATGAGTCGGGTTTGACTTGACGGCACATAACAACAACAACAACAACATATGTAAATGAAGATAAGCCACGTTCTGGCCAAGGACCCAATAGTGTCCAGTTAATCTATAAATTTAATTAATCCAAGGTAAAGCCCAAGGAATTATTTATAAAATTTAGAAAAAATACGTAATGTAATTCACCAAAAAAAATTTTTTTAAAGGTATACCAGTTATTAGGCATTTAAACATATTTCAGAGGAAATTATTTAGCTTAAAATCAGAACAAATCATAACCACCACCACAAAACCAATGGCCGAGATTCCAAGGTTGTTTTAAACTTTTATAAAGAAAGGGAAGCAATGTCCCTGAATACCTATAACATGCACTTTTGCAATTTATCCTCATTTGGTCGTTTTAAGAAGACAGGTACTGCTATCTCCATTTTTATAACTGAGGCTCACTGAGATTACAGGTAACTTGCCTAAGGCCATTTTACTAATAAATGGCTGTGCTAGGATTCAAACAGGTCTATCCAATATCAAATGCCATGCTCTTTTATATACAGAGTAAAAGCAACACAACTAATAGTGGTAGAAGAGTTACTTTTTAATATACACTGTTAAAAATTGGAGATCCATGGCCATATCATAAACAGAAATATACTTAAGTAAAAACAACTACACATGGAAAAGCTATTTAAAAATATTTATGGTTCTCATGTATGTACATACAAAAAAAAAAAAAAAAAAAAATCACTGCCATCGAGTTGATCCAACTCATAGTGACCCCTCCTTAGGTTTCTGAGGCAGTATCTCTATGGAAGTAGATTGCCCAGTCTTCCTTCTGAGGAGTAGCTGGTGGCTTTGAACCACCAGCCTTCTGGTTAGCAGTTAGGCACTATGCCACCAGAGCTCACATAAGGAAACAGATGTATTATGTAAAGGAAACATTTAAGATAGTTATGTTAAACAGGAGAGGGTATGTGGACATAAAGTGAGGTTAGGTTCAAACTGGTAAAATTCAACATCACTAGACAGTGATAGTTAGATATACATAATTTAATACCTAGTAGCCTCTAACCATACACACACACACACACACAGAAATGCACTAAAAAACTATGGATAAATCAAAATGTAATTCTAACATATGTTCAATTGACCCACAGGAAGGCAAGAAAAAGAAAAAACTAAAAAAATCCGGAAGGAACAAACAGAAAACAAAACCTAAAATTACCTAATTTTGAAATGAAGGGGAGTTTCTATTGAAGAACTGGCAGTCAATATAGTACCAAGGTTAAAAATACAGCCTCAAGAGTCAGATTTATACTCAAACCAAGGCTCTTCTCCTTCTAGCTCTGTGATCTTAGGCTAGTTACATAACCTTTGTGAGCTTCAATTTCATCTGTAACATGGGAATAATAACAGTATCTATCCTTGGAAGACTGTTGAGAAAATTAAAGTTAATATATATAGAACTCTTAGCGCAATGCCTAGCACATAATAAGTGCCCAATTGTTGTTGTTATGTGCCGTCAAGTGGGACCCGACTAATAGCGATCCCTCCTTGAGTTTCCGAGGCAGTATCACTATGGAAGTAGATTGCCCTATATTCCTTCCGAGGAGTGGCTGGTGGGTTTGAACCACCAGCCTTCTGGTTAGCAGTCAAGTGCCTTAGGCACTATGATATACAACCACAACAATACATTAATAAATATTTATATCACAGACAAGACAAATATGTTGTTGGATTAAAAATTCAGGGACATAGGAAAGCAGGAATAAGTTAAGGAAGTCAACACAGAGGGATTAGTTTTAAGTCGGCACACAAAAGGGCTCTTATACATCTTTCCCACAACCTCTAGATACCTGCAGTCAGGCTCAGAAAGGTAATTAAAGGATCCTTCTAGAGAATTTGATCCCCAGAGAAGTAGCCTACAGATGCTAAAACTTAAGGATTCACAACAAAAAAAGCCTAATGTCCATCTAATTTTGATGCTAGGAGGGGAAGGGAGTAAGCTAAAATGCACATATACTGTAATAGGAGGCCTACAGATAATTTAGGAGATTAACAAACCAAGAAAAAAAGCAGTAAACACATATTATTTAGATACATGAAGATAAACATCAGAAGAAACAGCTAAAAAAAAAAAAGGAAGCATACTGGGCATAAGAAATAAGGACTACCTTTTGTTGTTTCTGAGGAGTTCTGGTGGTGTAGTGCCCAAGGCACCTGACTGCTAACTAGTTAGTGGTTCAAACCCATCAGCCACTCCACAGAAGGAAGACTGGGCAATCTACTTCTGTAAACATTTACTGCTTCAGAAACCCAAAGGGGTCAGGGAGTGTCTGTTGTTCCTAAGGAGCTCTGATGGCATAGTGCCTAAGGTATCTGACTGCTGACCAGAAGGTTGGTGGTTCCAACCCACCAACCACTCTGTGTGGAAGGAAGACTGGGCAATCTATTTCCATAAAGATTTATTACCACCTTGGAAACCCAAAAGTGATTGCTATGAGTTGGAATCAACTCAATGGCAGTGAGTTTGGTTTTGCTTTTTTTGTCGTTCCTGGAAGTCTTTTACCATAATTTGAAAGTAGAACAGAATGTTAGCTATGATTCCATTTCCCCTTTAAACTCCTCTGTACTATTTTTTTTTTTCCTTTTGTAAGCTTGTATTGCAGTTATAAAGCTTGGGAAACTAATTTTAAAATTACATTATAGGTAAGTTGAAACTAAAAGAGGTTCTCCATTTTTCAACAATTTTTTCTTCAATTCCAAATTCCATGAACTCAAGGATTCTGGGTTATCATGCTTTCATACATCTGACAAAGGACAGATGTATTTTTACTAAATCCAATGTGTCAGAGTTTAAAGATCATTTAATTCTACCCACAGCCCCATCTACTGCTTGAATTTATTATGTAGCATGCCCAAGAAAGCAACAAGAACCTGAAGCAGGGATAGTACCACTTACAGTTCTTTCTGGTCCATCCACCCATTACACCTCTGCTTGGGAGCTCTTCCCTACTGTGACCTTACATTAATCTCTCTTTAACTTTTGCTCACTATCTACTAGTCCTGCTTCTATTCCTTGGACATTCTTTAAATAGGTGAAGACAACTAATATGCTAACCCAAAGCTTCTGTTGATGAAACATTCCTGTCCTTAGTATGCTCCAGTATCACACAACAAGGATATGTTCCAACTAATGTTAAACTAAAGAAAAATGAAAAATGTGTGTAACTACTAATTATAACTTTATAACTATAGTTATGTGTACCAAAAATAAGGGAACAATTAAATTTTTATGATGCATGCATACTGTTCAATACTACATACACATAAATTAATTGAAATAATGAGATAGGATTCCCAGCAAGATGGCAAAATAGGCAGACAAGCTGCCCAAGAGCGCCTCTAAAAAAAAGAAATGAAAAATCAGGTGAGACAGATACAGAAGATAATCCTGGAACCTTGAACTTTGAAGGAAAAGATAAAAAAGTAAATTAAATACCAACTAGTAGAAGAAACTGAATGAAAGAATAAGGAGACAAACAAGAGCTGTGGTCTGTCAACTAGCCTGATGGTCCAGCCATTTTGAATATTTGCAAGCGATATTCCAATTCAGGCAGCAACTTGACAATCAGCTCCACTTGCTGAGGATGGTGTGGGCAACCACACTAGTGGCTGGCGACAGAAAGCAACCAGGCCCACATAACCCAACCATATCCATACCTCCTGAAGCCCCACCCCCTGGGTGAGAGCCAACCACTTATTTCTGTACCAATTGATCAATGATAGATGGTAGCCAATACCAGCCTAACCTGACTTCAAATGCTCTACATGAACAGCTAACAGATTTGTGAATACATTCTCATCCTCTATCAAACCCACCAAGAGACAAATGGCAAGTACCCAAGTGCTACCAAATTAGCATATAGAGTAGCAACCAACCCACTCACTTGGATATATCAAAACAAAATAAAGCAAAAAAAAAAAAAAAAGACCTGGTAGATCACACCAACATACAGTCACCAATTAAGTATAAATACAACGATATCACAATGTCTTGGAGAAAACTGACAATCTCAGTTCACACAAAGAAGATAAAGTAGTACAAACAAGGGACCAGAATACAGAGCCAGAAAACCTCCTTGAGGATGAAGTGGCACTGGAACTACCTGATAAGGAATTCAACAGAATTATATTTAGGTACCTTCAATGGATTGAGAGACTGATCAAAGAAAACACTGACAAAATCAAAGAAAACATAGATAAAACTCTAAAAGAATTTAGGAAAATAATACAAGAACAAACTGACAAAGTAAATGAAAACTTAGAAATCATACAAAAACAGTAAATAAAAATCCAAAAACGTAAAACCAAATTTCAGAAATAGATAATATACTGAAAGGGTTGAGAAGTAAAACTACATCAATAGAAGACAGAATTAGTGAGACTGAAGATAAAGCTCAATACTACTTTTAAGGAAACAATAAAAAAAAAAAAATTTAAGAAAGCCACCACCAAGAGGAATAACTTATGTGTGATTGGAATTCCAGAAGAACTACAGACAAAATTGTCAAAGATTTGTTGGAAGATGAAAGATGAGAGGATATCTCCATTTAAGAAGTTCAACAAGCCCAAAACAGTACAGACTCCAAAAGAAAATCACCAAGCCATATCATAATCAACATTCCAAAATCAAAGACAAAGAAAGAATCCTGAAGGCACCATGGGAAAACCAAAAAGTTACCTACAAAGGGCAACCAACAAAACTACACTCTGATTTCTTGGTAGAAACCATCCAGGTGAGAAGGCAATGGAATGACATATATAAAACTCTGAAAGAGAAAAACTGCCAATCAAGAATTATATACCCAGCAAAACTGTCCCTAAAATATGATAGTGAAATTAGGACATTTTCAGATAAATAGATATTAAGGGAATTTGTAAAACCCACACCAACCCTAGTGAAAAACAAACTCACAGCTCTTGAGTCAATTCAACTCACAGCGATTCCTCCTTAGGTTTCTGAGGCGGTATCTCTTACAAGAGATGCTAAAAGGAGTCCTTTGGACAAAGAACCAACAGTAGCAGACAACACCCAAAGACTAACAACAATGACAACATAACCCAGAAACCAACTCAGATATGGAGCTATCCAGAGTAAAATAAACTTACAAGACTGTAAACATGGAACCAGAGGCATCAAGTGGTAAATGAGAACAACAACAAAGCAAAAAGAGGGAATAACTAGTGTAGATACAGAACTTTCAAATGGAGAAGTCAAGACTATAGAGAGAGAACAGATTGCTTTGAACTTAGGAAGAAAACAGTAAATCACAGGGTAAAGGCAAAGATAATTAATAAACCTCATCAAAATAAAAAAGGAGAAAGACACAAATATTTAGAAAATGCTAAAACAATAGCTCACCAGCCACTCCTTGGAAGGAAGATGGGGCAATCTACTTCCATAGTGACACTGCCTTGGAAACCCAAGGAGGGGTCATTATGAGTCGGGTCCAACTTGACAGCACATAACAACAACAACAACAGAACAACAGCAACAAAGAAAATGATTTTTTAAAAAATTCATGAATAAAATGAGCTCAGCACAGAAAATTATGTGGAACAAAGAAATCAGCAATACCACACACACACACACACACACACACACACACTATGTAACAAAATGACAGCAATGAATTCATACTTTTCAATAATTACATTGAGTATAAATGGATTAAATACACCAACTAAGAGATAGAGAGTTGCAGAGTGGGTAAGAAAACATGACTCATCAATATGCTATCTATAACAGGAACAACTTAAACATGGACAAAAACAGAGTAAAAAAATCAAACATTGGAAAAAATATATCAAGCAAACAGCAATCATAAAACAGGAGGAGTGGCAACATTAATTTCTGATAAAATAAACTTTGAGACAAAAATGCCCATAAGAGACAAGGAAAGACATCATATAATGGTTAAAGGATACATAACCAAGAGGACATAACTGTAAGAAATACGTACGTACCCAATGAAAGAGCCCAAAAATACATAAATCAAACTTTAACAGAATTGAAAGAAAAACAGATGACTCCACAGTAATAGTAGGAGACTTCTTTCAATGAAGGATAGAACTAGAAAGAAACTCAACAAAGACACAGATGAACTGAACAACACAATTGACCAACGTGACCTAATAGGCATACACAGAACATTTCACCCAATAAAAAGCACAATATACATTCTTTCTGGCACACATGGAACATTCTCCAGACTAGATCATATATCAGGCCACAAAGCAAGCCTCAATATATTTAAGAACTTTGAAACACTGCAAAGCATCTTCTCAGATCACAATGCTATAAAATGAGAAATCAACAACAGAAAGATCAAGGGATAAAATGGAAACTGAGTAACACTCTCCTTAAACACTACTCGGTAACAGAAGAAATAAAAAATGAAATAAGAAAAATTCTTGAATCAAATGAGAATGAAAGTACAATATAACAAAATCTTTGGGACACAGCAAAAGTAGTGCTCAGAAGGAAATTTACAGCAATAAATGCACACATCAAAAAAGAAGAGTCAAAATCAACACCTTAACACAACACCTCCAACAGAAAAAGAGCAGCAAAAAAAGCCCAGTCACCTGAAGAAATAATAAATATTTATTATTTCATTATTAGAAATAAATGAAACAGAAAAACAATAGAAAGAATCAGTAAGACTAAAAGTTGGTTCTTTGAAAAGATTCATAAAATTGTCAAACCACTGACAAATTTAATGAAGGAAAAGATGTAAATAACACAAATAAGAAATGAAATGGGCTACCTCAAAACAGAGCCAACCAAAAGAAAAAGGATATCAGGATACTATGAAGAACTGTACCCCAAGAAATTTACAAACCTAGAAGAAACAGACAGATTTCTAGAAACACATTACTTATCTAAACTAACAAGACTAATAAGGCAGAAAATATGAACAGACCTATATCAAAAGAAGAAACTGAACAGGTTAAAAAAAAAAAAAAAAATTACCAACAAAGAAAAGTCCTGGCCCAGATGGCTTCACTGGAGAATTCCACCAAATGTTCAGAGAAGAGCTGACATCAATTCCACTCAAAACTCTTCCAGAACACAGAAAAGGATGGAATCCTCCCAAATTCATTTTATGAAGCAAGTACAATCCTGCTACTAACTAGGCAAAGCCACCACTACAAAAGAAAATTCTCTCATGAATATAGATGCAAAAATCTTCAACAAAACCCTAGCCAATAGAATCCAACACTATGTCAAAAAAAATAATACATCCTGACCAAGTGAGACTCAGATCAAGTATGCAAGGATGGTTCAACATTAGAGAAACAACCAACGTAATCTGTCACATAAATAAAATAAAGGAAAAGAACCACATGATCATATCAATTGATGCAGAAAAGGTATTTGATAAAATCTAACACCCATTCCTGATAAAAACTCTCACTAAAATAGGAATAGGAGGGAAATTCCTCAATGTAACAAAGGGCATATACACAAAACCTTAACAGCCAACATTATTCTCAAAGGAGAAAAACTGAAAGCATTCCCCTTGAGAATGAGAACCAAACAAGGATGCCCTCTATCACCACATCTATTCAACACTGTAGTGGATATCCTAGCAAGGACAATTAGTCCAGAAATGGAAACAAAAGACATTCAAATAGATAAGGAAGAAGTAAAATTATCCCTATTTGCCGATGATATGATCCTATACATAGAAAAATCCCATAGACTCAGCAAGAAAACTATTGCAACTAATTGAAAGAATTAGCTAAGTGGCAGGATACAACATAAACATACAAAAATCAGTTGGATTCATCTACATTAACAAAGAGATCTCTGAGAAGTAAATGAGGAAAACAATACCATTTATAATAGCTACCAAAGAGATAAAATACTTAGGAATAAATCTTATCAGATACAAAAGACCTTAATTAGAAATTACAAAACACTACTACAAGAAATTATAAGAGATCTATATAAATGGAAGAACATATCATGCTTATGGATAAGAAGATTGAACATTGTGGACATGTCAATACCACCCAAAGCAATCTACAGATTCAATGCAATCGCAATCCAGATTCCATCAGCATTATTTAAGGACTTGGAAAAACCAGTCACTAATTTTATATGGAAAGGAAAGAGCCCTTGGATAAGCAAAGCACTACTGAAGAAGAACAACAAAGAAGGAGGAATCACACTCTTCAATCTCAAAACCTATTATACAGCCATAGTAGTCAAAACAGGCTGATACTGGTACAATGATAAACACATAGACCAGTGGAACAGAACTGAGAACCAGAAATAGATCCATCCACCTATGGTCAGCTGACCTTTGACAAAGGGCTGAAATCCATTCAATGGGGAAGAGACAGCCTCTTTAACAAATAGTACTGGCAAAACTGGATATATGTTTGCAGAAAAATGAAACAAGATCTGTACCTCACATCATACACAAAAACTAACTCAAGATGGATCAAAAATTTAAATGTAAGACCTAAAACTAAGAAGTTTTTCAAGAAAAAAAAAATAGGGGCAAATATACGGACCCTAATATATGACAAAAATTGACTATCAAACATAAGTTGAAATGCACCAACAGCAGAAGATAAACTAGATAGCTGGGACCTTCTGAAAATTAAATTCTTATGCACATCAAAAGACTTCTCCAAAAGAGTAAGAAGAGAATCTACTAGGAAAAAATATTTGGCAATGACATATCTGACAAGGAACTTTTCTCTAAAATTTAGAGAAAACGACCCTCCAACACGAAAAAGACAAACAATTTAACTAAAAACTGAGCAGAGGACGTGAACAAGCATATCACCAAAGAAGGTATTTAAGAGATGCAAATCAAAACAACAATGAGGTATCACCTCACCCCAGCAACAGCAAAGTTCAACTAGACACAAAATAACAAAGACATGGAGATGTACACAAGAGGTACAGACATCAAAAGTAAATACTTTTACATATACATTACTACATTATTAGTAATGACAAACATTAATCTGTGGGTGGGCACATAGGTAGACAGGCAAGATGATCAGGTATGGATAGGTAAAAAGGGAATATACCCATGACCATATATAGGTCTGGCAGACAGTATTTTTACATTATATTTGTATGTGCTATAAAAATGTTCATATACATAATAGTGCTAACAGGGGATAAAGTTATGATAACTTCTTAGCCACAACTAAATACTTTGAGAGAGTGAGTCATTGGGCCCACAGGCTTAGGACCTGGTCACGGGGGACATCAAGCATAACATACTACACAAAAACATAGTTCTCTACCCTACTTTGGTGAGTAGTGAAATGGAGTCTTAAAAACTTTTAAGTAGCTATCTAACATGCAACAATTGGTCTCTTCTCATCCAAAGCAAAGCAGAGTGAATAAAATAAAAAATACATGGACACAATTAGTCCAAAGGACTAGTGGACAATGGAACCTCAGCCTATCTGCCTCTAAGACCAGAAAAACTAGATGGTGCCTGACTACCAAAGTCAACACTCAAAAGGGATCAAAATAGAAGACACTGGATAGAGTGGGAGAGAAATGTGGAACAGTACTCAAAATCATTAAAAAGACCAGGATTACTGGTCTGACAGCAACTGGTGAAACCCCCCAAGACTATGGCCCCTCGTCACCCTTTGGGCCTGGAACTGAATTCATTCATGTGGCTTAACATTTAGCCAAACAGTAGATAGATCTATGACATGAACAACTACACCAGGAAAGTGCATTCCTTAGAACAATCAAACATGGAAGATCAGAAAAGCAGCATTTGCACAAGGAGAAAGCTCAGAGTACAATAATGCATAGGAAAGGAGGACACAGAAAAAGGGTAATCACAAGGAGGAAGTGGGAGGACAGTATTGTGGGGGTTGCAATCAGCGTCACAAAGCAGAGTGTGTACAAACTGTTGAATGAAAAGTGAATTTGTTTTGTAAACTTTCACCCAAATCACAATAAAAAGTTAAAAATAAAACAACAGAACTGTATGTATGTACAAAGAGAGAAAAACATCCACTAAATATTAAGTGAAAAAGCAAGCAACAGAATAAAATATATGACTCCATTTTTGTTTAAAAATCAATATATACAGATAAAGACACATTCTATATCCCATACTCTTAAGGAGTAGACAAAGGACTTTCATTTTTTACTTTACATACTGATGTGTTTGTTTTAATTTTAAAAAACTTAACAATAAGCAAATACAGTATTTTTGGGGGAGTTCCGGCAAGATGGCGGACTAGGCAGAAAGACTGCACAGACCCACTTCAACAAAGAAAAGGGAAACCAATTAACAAAGACACAGAAGATAATCCTGGACCCCTGAGCCTTGAAGGGAAGGATATAGAAATGGATTAAACCCCAACTAGCAGAAGAATTTGTGTGAAAATCCCAAAAAAGGAGACATATGGAGCTGCGATCTGGCAGCGATGGTGAGCGAACCTGACGGCACAGAAAGCTTACACATTCCCGAGTGGTGGTAGCACTTAAGAATTAACCTAAAAATCACCTTGCTAGCCAGGGACTGCATGGAGGACTGTGCATGGTGGCTGGGGAACAAACGGAAAAGGTGAAGAGAAAGGTGGGCTGAGCTGTGAACTTTTGCCAGTCCAGAGGGCGCCGCCATTTTGAAGGTTTAAAAAGCGGCTTGACTATTTAGGATATTTAAAGTGACAGCGCTCTCGCAGATTCCTGGGGCTTAAGAACACGTTCTGCTTTCCAGCAACCCCAAGGACACTCGGGACCTGCAAGACTGACAAGTTTTTTTGAAGGTTATTCAATTGTAATTTGTGTCTGACTGAGTGGGAGACAACAACAGTCTCCATAAGACACAACTACACCCACACCTCCTGCAACTTC
>NW_006921600.1:23491585-23492213 GCF_000298275.1 Orycteropus afer afer | reverse complement strand
GGTCAATGTCATGAAACAAAGTATATGTAAACTGCTATATGGAAAGTGAATTTGCTCTGTAAATTTTCACCCAAATCACAATAATAAATAAATAAAAGCAAATATAATATTTTTGTTGTTATTGATTTCTATTTACTTCATTGTGGTCACAGAAAATGTATGATATAAATGTTTTGTTTTTTTAAAAAAAAAAACTTGTTGTGATTTGGGTGAAAGTTCATAGAGCAAATTGATTTTTCATACAACAATTCATACACATTTTCTGACACTGACTGCAATCCCCACAATGTAACAGCACTCATCCTACTTCCTCCTTGTATTTACCATTTCCATCCATCCTTCTCAACCCTTCCTGCCTTCTGAGTTTTATCCTGGGAAAATGCTGCCCTTTTGATCTTGTATGGTTGATTGTCCTAAGGGGTGTATACCTCCCTGTGTTATTATTCATCTTACAGGCCTATTATTTGGCCGAAAGTTGAGCCATGGAGATGAGTTCAGTTCCAGGCCTGAATGGTGCCTAAGGATGCAAAAAGGGCAAGGAGGCCACATGTTCTGACCTCCTCTAACCCTACAAGAGGAAGACAGGATTACCAACAGTAACCCAAGGCCTATTCCTGCCAGGCCAGAC
>NW_006921600.1:23482211-23491075 GCF_000298275.1 Orycteropus afer afer | reverse complement strand
ACTTGAGAGAGAGTGGGCACCTCCCAGAACATTGTTTTGTGCCACTCCCAACAGAAATACTCCAGGTGGACAACTTCTGCAATCAGGAGCTCCTCAGTTGTTCATAGAAAATCCCACCTTGGAGTTTACAAAGACTTATGGGTAGAAAAGCCACACTAAGTAATTTACTACACCGCAAAGGGCCATAGTCTCGGGGGTTCCATCAGCCTTTATCAGTAAGCCTAGTCTTTTTTATGATTTTGAGTATTGTTCTACATTTTTCTCTCACTCTATCTAGGACCTCCTATTGTCATCCTTCTCAGAGTAGTCATCACTGGTAGCTGGGCATCATCTAGTTCTTCTGGTCTCAGGGTCATGAAGGCTGGGCTTCATTTGGTCTACTAGACCTTCAAAATAATGCAAGTATAACTTTTGCGATAAAAACAAAAAGTAAAGCAGTTAGAAAGAAAAAAGAACATCTCTCACAGTTAATGGACTTCTAAGTACACACTAATGAAAAATCATAGACTAAAAGCCTATTGGGTATCCCCATTAAGATACTCCACTCATCTAACAAATACCTAAATGTATACTATGTATCAGTTACAGTGCTAGCAGGTGCGAACACAGCTGTGAACAGATAGTCTAGATCTATATACTTACAGCAATTACCATTCTGCAGGGAAGATTCTCATGAAATGAATAGTTATGGTAAAATACAGTGCCTATACAAGGAGACAGACAATCATGATCTCAAATTCACTATTTCCCCCTGAAACCTTCCATTGGCTATCTTCTTCCAAATCAGAAACCTGAAGATCTGAACTTCTCCAGTTCCCTCACACTCCTTTCACCCAAGTGACTGAGACCTATCAGTTCTACCTTTTCACATACCTGCCTCACTCTGCTCCATTCCTCTGCAGCTGTCTTTGGCTCAATGCCTCATCATTTCTAGCCTAGACACTGTAATCCTTCTATCTTCATTAACTGTGCCTTCAATCTATTCTCCTCATACTGGCCTAGAGATCTTTCTAAAATAAGAGCTCATCCTATCACTTTCCTGATTAAAATCTTTTAGTGGCTTTATAGTGCTATTTGAGGCACTGGATAAAGTACAAATTCATGAGTATGGCATACAAGGTCTTCCACAACAGGTTCTTAGGTTACCTTGGCTCTTGCCATATCAACTTCCCATTCCATAATCCAGCTAGCCTGAACTACTTGCAGTTCTCCATTTTACCAAGCTGCTTCAAGCCAACGTGCTTTTCCTTGTGCAGCACCCTCTGCCAGGAATACACCTGGCAAATACCTACTCATCTGGCAAGTTTGAGGTTAAAAATGATTTCATCTGTGAGGTCTTTCCTGACCAACACTAATCAGCTGCTCCATGGGAGAAAGAAGCAGTCTACATCTATGAAGATTTACAGCCTTGAAAACTCTGTGGGGGCAGTTCTACTCTGTTCTATGGGATATCCAGGAACTCTCATAGCGTAGTGCCTAAGGCACTTAACTACTAACCAGAAGGCTGGCGGTTCAAACCCACCAGCCACTCCTCAGAAGCAAGGTTGGGCAATCTACTTCTGTAGTGATACCACCTGGAAAATCCAAGGAGGGGTCGCTATGAGTCAGGTCTGATTTGACGGCACATAACAACAACAACAACAACATGGGATATCCCCTCCATACAATTGACCACCTCCTCCTTTGTACCTCCTTCTTCAGTAAATCTCAAATACAGTTCTTGTATAGGACTATAAAGCTTTATTACACATACCAATATGTACACGTCCTGCCCACTACTAATCACAAGCTTCTACTTATTCATTTTTGTGGCCTGCAAGCCTGGTATATAATACCTGTTCAATGCTTGCTGAAAGAATATATGAGAGAAAAAATTATGCACAAAGACATTCACCAAACAGGATGGAGCAGTAAACAAAAAATGGTTATGTAAAATATGGTTTAGTTATCAGGAGGTATATTACATAATCACAAAAAAGTTATAAAGATTACACAAGGAGGAAAATGCCCATACAGTGGTAAGGAGGAAAAAAATATATAAAATAGAATGTAGCAATTTAAAAACTGGTTTTAAAAATAATATATAGAAACTTATTGAAAGATTTACAGTAGTTATATTTGGGTGATGGGATTATAAGAGATGCCAGTTCTTCTTTCTACTTTGCTGTATTTTGTATAATTTCCTAAATGAACATTACTATTTCATATTTTAAAAACGTATGGATATTTTTTATGTATATAGAGTTCTAACATTAGATTGTGGTGATGGTTGCACAACTGTGAATATAATGAAACCACCGACTGCACATTTAAATGTGTGATTTTACATATGTGAATTACATATATATATATATAATTCACATATATATGTATTTTAAAACTTAAAAATACATGTACATATTTAAACCTTTATTGCAAAGACACAATGAAAAAGAAATGAAATGCAAAGGAGCTGGAAGGGGCCTATGAGATCATTCAGGCCAGCACTCTCAATTTGAGTACTAGAGAAGAATTTTACCCAAAGCCATCAATCAATTCATTAGTGGTCAAATCTACACTGGGATTCAGGCCACTTCTCAATCTAGTGCTTTATGACATCACTGCCATTTCCATTTAGATAAAAAGAAATATTTATAGTTTCATCAATCTAGATCTGATTATATGCTTTTGGAGGCTCCAAGTTCCTTTTTTTTTTTTTAATATGTGTTGCCCCAACAATGTTTCTACAAGTGTATCTGTATGTTCTGTAAGAATTTTCAAGTATATAGTAGAGCTGACAAGGGACAAGGTTGTAGTCACTTCTTGGCCACAGCCAGCTACCCAGAAGGAGACAGAGTTGGACCTGTGGGCTCGGGACCCTAGTCACAGGGGACATGAAACTCAACTGACATAACATACTACACAAAAACATTGCTCCACATCCTACTTTGGCGAGTAGCAACTGGGATCTTAAAAGCTTGCAAGCACCTATGTAGATGCAACCCTGGGTCTCTTCTTGTCCAGAGCAAAGAAGAATGAAGAAAACCAAAGATGCATGGAAACAATTAGTCCAAGCAACTGGTGTACACCACACGATTCTCAGCCTATATGACAATGAGACCAGAAGAACTAGATGGTACCCAGCTACTACTGTTAACCACTTGGAAGGGGATCTGGGTAGGAGATCCTGGATAGAACGGGAGAACAATGTGGAGTAAAACTCAGTATCACTCAAAAAAAAGGGACCAGGTTTGCTGTCCTGATAAAGCCTGACAGAACCCCTAAGACTATGGCCCCTAGCTGCCCTTCAGGTCTGGAATTGAACCCACTCCTATGGCTTTCAGCCAAACAACAGACAGGCATATGAGCTCAATATTTACATTAGGTAAATATACTCCCTGGAGAGCTCAATCATGGGAGAACAGAAGGGCAGTGTATGCACAGGGAGACAACTCAGAAGGCAGGAGTGCATGGGAGGGAAGGACACAGGGAAGAAGTAACTATGGGGAGGAAGTTGAAGGGGAGCTGTTGCATTGTGGGAAATTGCAGTCAATATCATGAGACAAATTGTATGTGAGTGGCTGTGTGGGTAGTGAATTTGCTCTGTAAACTTACCCAAATCACAATAAAAATTAAAATATAAATATATTAAAATAAAAATATATATAAATGTGCTGCCCCAAAATAAATTTTCTGAAACAAATAGTTTTAGGGAGTAAAAGTGAAATTAATGAGAATTTATATAATAGCAGATTCTAGCTCAATATATTTGACAGAAAGCTCTCAATAACTTTAATTCAATGAAGGAATATGGACATTTGTGACCACTGAAATTGCTGGAATCCAAGATAAGACTAGATAAGGCTAGATCAGATGACTGTCAAATTTCTTTCCTAACTCCAAGACTTTTTATTCTAAATTAAAGGTCATTATCACAGTTATACTATAGCTGCAATCTCATTTTAACATTGAGATATTCTCAGAGAGATCCTGATAAATAGGTCCATATTATACTGAATTTCTCCCTGCAAAAGTGCTTCAAGGTACAGACAGCATGGATTCAGGGTATACATAACCTATGAGAAACTATACTAGTAATGCCTGAATACTTATAACTCTAAACATTAAAATATATGCATTATGATTAGCAAAGATACAGTCACCATTTATTCCTCTAACTTAATTCATATTTAACATATTAATTTAAAAAATTCCTTACCATAAAGAACAGACTGGATGGATGTGTGCACTAATTATTTTAGCAATGCCCCTGGTCAAAAAATCCCAGATGACAATTCGGCCATCATTACAGCCAACTGCAAGCAGTGTGCCCCACCTGTTAAAGGTGCAAGTTAGGGCCATGCTGATACAGTCCAAAGTTCCATCAGCTTCCTAAAAATTAAAATGAGTGTAAGAATAATGATAAAAAGAGCCAGGTACCCAAATTATTTCTTAGAGCTTCTCTACTATTTATGATACTTCTCTTAAATTTCAATTGTAATGTGTATCAAAATAACCTCTATGTGTCTTTGTATATACCTATTAAGCTACCCAATAGGAGCTCTGGTAGCACAATGCCTAAGGCACTTGACTGCTTACTAGAAGGCTGGCAGTTCACACCCACCAGCCACTCCTCGGAAGGAATGTTGGGGGCAATCTACTTCCGTAGTGATACTGCCTCAGAAGTGCAAGGAGGGGTTGCTATGAGTTGGGTCCGACTCGACGGCACATAACAAGAAGAAGCCACCCAAAATGAAGAAATATTTATAAATGCTAATAAAGGATTTTTGGAACCAAGTGTGATCAATCCCTTATGTTACCATATAATTTTATAAAAACTTTTTGGAGGGAAATTAAGAAAAATAAAACAACAGTTATTAGAAGAATCATACCTATTGGCCCAGAATTGAATTTCTTGGGATTAATTAATAAAAATAATTTAAAACAAAAAAAACCTAGAATGGCCTATATGCATAACATTAACCAAAAAACCAAACCTACTGCTGTCGAGTTGATTCTCACTCACAGAGACCCTACAGGACAGAGCAGAACTGCTCCAGAGGGTTTCCAAGGCTGTAAATCTTTATGGAAGCAGAATGCCTCAACTTTCTCCTGTGAAGCAGCTTCAAACTGCCAGCCTTTCAGTTAGAAGTCAAGCACTTTAACCGCTGATCCACCAGGGCTCCCGTGTCATACATAGCATTAGGGAAATAAAATTATTTTATATTAATATCAAGTCATTTAAAATAACCACAATGACTACACTTAAACATATTCAAGTGTTACAACACATTTGTTTACATTTACAAAAGTAGAACACACATAAGCATACAAACTGATTATCACTATGGAAAAAAATTCATCAAAACTAAAAAAGCACACAGGAAAAAAAAATCTATGTTCAAGTAATAGTAATGTTTATTTAAAAAAACCCACTATTTTTTTTTTAAGTCCTTTTTTAATGTAAAGGTAAATGAACTATAAGGTTTAAAAGATTACGGTGAGGTTTCCAGCTGAAGCAATCTATCCACTTAAGCCCAGCTCAAAATTAAACATTTAGTTCCTTATTACAGCAAAAAACTGTATTATCATACTTCATGCTTCTGATGTCAAAAAGCAAGGATCAAAATGCATTTTCTCTGAAACATAAATTACCATGTTTTTAAAATCACAACAGTACTATATACGCTTACCTCTGGATAGTTCTGCCCAAATGACTCTGCAACAAAGCAAACAGAGTATTGAAGGAGCATATGCAACACAGCAGGGATCACACAGCTCATAACAGGGGATACAGCAGTGGTTCACAGTGCAGGGGCCCAGGGCCAGAGGCCCTTTCAGAGGCTCTAAGAGGTTAAACAAGAAGCTCTGGTAGCATAGTGCCTAAGGCACTTGACTGCTCACCAGAAGGCTGGCGGTTAAAACCTACCAGCTACTCCTCGGAAGGAAGGTTGGGCAATTCTACTTCCATAGTGATACTGCCTCGGAAACCCAAGGAGGGGTCGCTATGAATCGGGGTCGACTCGATGGCAAACAACAACAACAACAAGAGGTTAAACCTATTTTCATTGTAATTCTAAAATGGTATTTGCTCTTCTTACACTCATTATCTCATAAGTCTACAGATGAGTTTTCCAAAAGCTACATGACCGGTAATATTGCAAAAGACTGAATTCAGAAGTAGAAATGAGAATCCAGCCAACTTCTACTAAGGCACACATTAAAGAAATCTGTAACAACACAAACTATCACTCTTCTCACTAGAAAATATTCCTTGCTTTAGAAGACAGTTATTTTTCATAAAAATATGGTATTTATGTAAACATGTAATAGGTTTATTATAGCTTATTATTATTATTATTATTATTGTGATTTGGGTGAAGATTTACAGAGCAAATTCACTCTCCATACAGCAGTTCACATATACTTTGTCTCATGTCATTGACCACAGTTTACCACAATGCAACAGCTCCCCTCCTACTTCCTCCCCATAGTTACCACTTCCCAGTGTCCATCCCTCCATACTCTCCTGCTCCCTGAGCTGTGTCCCTGTGCATAAGCAGCCCTTCCTTCTCCTATGATTGTTCTCTCCAGGGCGTGTGTCTACTTGAAGTAAATGTTCAACTCACATGCCTGTACTTTGTTTGGCTGGAAACCACAGGTGTGGGTTCAATTCCAGACCTGAAGGGCAGCTAGGGGCCATAGTCTCAGTGGTTCCATCAGCCTTTATCAGACCAGCCAACCTTGTTTCTTCCCCCCCCCCCAATGATTTTGAGTTTTGTTCCACATTGTTCTCCCTCTCTATCCAGGATCTCCTACATCCCTTCCAAGTGGATGACAGTGGTAGCCAGGCACCATCTAGTTCTTCTGGTCTCTTAGTTGTATAGATTGCAGATCGGATGGTGTACCAGTCGTGGGGACTGATTGTTTCCATTAATTTTGGTTTTCTTCTTTCTTCTTTGCTCTTGACGAGGAGAGACCCATCGTTGCATCTAGATGGCAGCTTGCTAGCTTTTAAGATCTCAGTCGCTACTCACCAAAGTAGGAGGTGGAACAATGTTTTGTATAGTATGATATGCCAATTGAGCTTGATGTCCCGTGACCATGGTCCCAAGCCCTCAGGATCAACTACTCGGTCGCTCTGGGTAGCTGGCTGTGACCAAGCAGTGACCACAACCTAGCCCCTTGTCAGCTGTACTATACACCTGGGGATTCTGATCATTCACATAAATTATAGGACCATTGTCTGCCAACCTTATATATGATCCTGGATACATTCCCTCTTTCATAGACATACCTAATTGTTTAGCCTGTCCACCTATCTATCAATCCACATACCCAAGTTTACCTTCACTGAGAACTTAGTACTGTATATGCAAAAGGGTTCATATTTGTTGTCTTACTTCCCATGTACCTCTCTATGTCTTTCTCATCCTCAATGCTGTCACATTGATCACTCACATTTGGTATGTTTATTATGGCTATTTTTTAAATGATAAACTTTAAAATTAGTAAGCATTAACAGACATAACCCACATAAACAAAAGCTCTTTGGAGTCCTAAAGTTTTTAAGAGTATAAAAGGGTCCTCAGACCAAAAAGCTAAAAACTGCTGACATATACAGGTCTAATACTAGCTTTCTGCTCCACACTCTTTCGGCTGTTCATAATTTATTCCATATTTACTCAAATGAAGCGCAAGGAAAGATTAAGAAGCAAATTATCCAGATTATCTGAAGTCCTACTCACTCTCTGAAACCTTCCAGATAAAGCAATTAGATTGTAACACAATCAGCAGCTTATTAAACACGTGATTCTCCGTATTAATTTTTTGAGCAAATGATACTTTGGTACATTATTCCTAAATACCTTTCCTAAATTAAATGGTATTTGTTCATTACAAATAAATTATTTCAAGCTGTAATATGATGGTATAGTAACAAATTTAATTTTGGTAGCACCATCACCTTTGTCAGTATTTATTTATGTAATAACCTAAATACTGTATTACAGTGATTTTTATATTATACTGAGACCTACATTCAAATGGCCGAGAAACAGAGCCAAAAAAAAAAAAAAAAAAAAAACCCCCAAACCCATTGTCCTTCAGTCAGAAACAACTCATAGCGACCCCTATTGTATTTCCAAGGCTATAAATCTTTATGGAAGTAGACTGCCTCATCTTCCTCCAACCAAGCAGCTGGCAGGCTTGAATCACCGACCTGGTTAGCAGCCACATACCTAACCAAAAAGGACACCTTATTCAAAAATTGGGAGGGAGAAAAATAAAGTACAAACTAATCATAAAAAGCACTCACTCTGTAGAGGAGCAAAGTGTGATTTCTTGGGTGGGAGGAGGAAAAACATAAGTTCTAGGGAATGTGTTAAATGCTATAGCACCAAGAATCCAGACACCAATTTAACCTCTATTCTAACATGAATTATCCCCTGATTTTATTTTATTATTGTTTTAGTCTTGTTTGTTTTCTGAGGGTCATTCTAGTCAACAGAATTACAGTAAAAGAGTTTAAAGGAGCATGCAAAACAGTGACACATAAAAAAGACTGAGCCAGTTTGGGGCACTTTGGCTGAAAGGCCAGAGAGCAAGAATCCTGGCAAGCAGGGTTATGGGGGTACAAGGATATTTCCTCAGAGAAATCTCAAGACAACATTTATATTCTTCATCCTCCCACCAAAATGTAACCATTTTGTTTTACAATTAAACTAATTATGCTTGGTTTTAAAGACCATGAAAAAAAGAGAGTACCAAAAATATGGAAGGCCAAAGGGAAGCAAGGTAAGCACGGGCGGGCTTGTGCTTACTCACTGATCTGCACTGAACACTTTCCCTTGTTACCCTCCCGAGAGGGATCGGGTCTCTGGGAG
>NW_006921600.1:23456493-23463034 GCF_000298275.1 Orycteropus afer afer | reverse complement strand
ACAATCAGTCCTAGTGACTGGTACACCATCCGATCTGCAACCTATACAACTATGAGACCAGAAGAACTAGATGGTGCCTGGCTACCACTGTTAACCACTTGGAAGGGGTTCTATGTAGGAGATCATGGATATAGAGAGAGAACAATGTGGAACAAAACTCAAAATCATTTGGGAAAAAAAAAGGGGGGGGGGGACCAGGTTTGCTGGTCCGATAGAGCCTGGTGGAACTACTGAGACTATGGCCCCTAGCTGCCCTTCAGGTCTGAACTGAACCCATGCTTGTGGCTTCCAGCCAAACAATAGACAGGCATATGAGTTGAACATTTACCTGAGGTAGATACACTCTTCGGAGAGAACAAGCATGGGAGAAAGAAGGGCTGCTAATGCAGAGGGAGACAGCTCAGGGGGCAGGAGTGTATGGAGGGATGGACACAGGGAAGAGGTAACCATGGGGAGGAAGTGGGAGGGAAGCTGTTGCATTGTGGTAAACTGTGGTCAATGTCATGAGAAAAAGTGTATGTGAACTGCTGTATGTAAAGTGAATTTGCTCTGTAAATTTTCACCCAAATCACAATATAAAACTATTCAAATTAATAAACAATAAGGTAAGATGGTTTGATTATTTTGAAAATAATAATAAAAAAAGCTGTTCTTAACATTAGTAATTAGTACCAGAAATGGAAAATACAACCAAAAAAAAAAAAAACAAGAATAAACAAGTCACAGAACAAAATCAGACAGCCTTTTAATCAATGTAAAAACTTGTTTTATAACATAAGTGTCATTGCCAATTTCTTTCTGTCTTTTGACTGTTCATAGGAACTGTTGTCCTGCAAAATTTTCTAGTTTTTATATAGCTGAGTATTTTTCTTTTCTTTTAGAGTTTTTGGTTTTCCTCTCTTGGTTAGGATCTTCCTTACTTCTTATACTCCCCCAAACTTCTAAGATTTTTGTTGTTTAAAAACATTTAATTAATTTTACATGAGATATAAGAGAGGAATTCTAACTTTTCTTCTTCCAGATGCACAGTTAATTGTCCAGTCCTGTATATTAAATAAGGAGGTTGGGAGGGGAAGTAAGGCATTTCGCTGCTAACCAGAAGGCTGACAGTACAAACCCATCAGCTACTGCATGAGAAGATGATGAGGCAATCCACTTCCATAATGATTTACAGCTTTGGAAACCCAATGGGGGTGATTATGAGTCGGTATTGACTTGAAGGCAGTGGGTTGGGTTTGCTTTTGGAATAGGATTAGTGTTAAGAATTAAATGAGCTAATGCTTGTAAAGCCCTTAGTTCAGAGTCTTACATGTGAACTGTGCCCCCAAAACAAATTCTATTTGTTTTGAAAAATCATCCTTTTTGCCAAAGAAGGCAAGAACAAAATAAGAATTGAAGTACCCCACTTCCCCTTTGCCTATGATGCTTAAATTAGGTACAAAGGAAATATCTGAGTGTTCAGTGAATAAATCTGGTGTCACACCACAGAGGCCAAGCAGGGGATTTACATGCTCTTCGTATTCTCCATATAAAACTAACTTGTTCTAATAGAAGGGCTGTGTATGCACAGGGAGACAGCTCGGGGGGCAGGAGTGTATGGGAGGGAAGGACACAGTGAAGAGGCAATTATGGGGAGGAAGCGGGAGGAGAGCTGTTGCACTGTGGGAAACAGCAGTCAATGTCATGAGACAAAGTGTACGTAAGCTGCTGTATAGAAAATGAATTTACTCTGTAAACTTTCACCCAAATCACAATAAAAATTAAGGAAAAAAAATCAAAACTTCCTTGTTCTTCATACTCCATGTAACTTTAAAACCCTACCACCACATTTTTTTGGCATCATTTTTAAATCTTGGCCTTCAATGTATTAGCTTTCCTGACATGAACCTTAAAACCCCGTGCTCCCTTCATGTGTGGCCCTGTGTTTTTCTTTTCTACATCCATTTTTTTAATCTGAGTTTAGGCAGCATTCAGTACAATCACATCAGTTTCTTCTGGTACCTCTTCTTTTCTCAAAATTGCCTCTCAAAAAAGTTTTCTAGGCCTCTTGAGACTTCTTCCTTCTACTCTCATGACATGCAATAAAGCCTATTCTCCGAATTTGTTAATATTCACCTCCTTAAAGATTTGAATATCATGTGCTTCAAGATTTCATGGACCTCTCCCAATGTTCCTATTATTTTCTACTTGTCAACCAATCCTTCCTTATTATAACAGGTCCAGAATACCAGTTCCCATTTTGCCTCATTTATCTAATATGTGGAGCTCTGGTGGCACAGTGCCTAAGGCATTGACTGCTAACCAGAACGTTGGCAGTTCAAATCCACCAGCCACTCTGCAAAAGAAAGACTGGGCAATCTACTTCCATAAAGATTTACCACCTCGGAAACCTAACAGGGGTTAGTATGTATCGGTATCGAGTCAATGGCAATGAGTTTGGTTTTTGGTTTTATCTAATAGGTAAGGAAGATGGGGCAATCTACTTCTGTAAAGATTTACATCCTCAGAATCCAATGGCAGTGAGTTTGGTTTGGTCTTTTGGTAATAGGTAAGGAGCCCTGGTTGCTCAGTAGTTAAGCACTCAGCTGTCAACTGAACTCACCAACCACTCTGTGGGAGAAAGATAAAGCAGTCTGCTTCCATAAAGATTTACAGCCTTGGAAACCCTATGGGGCAATTTTACTATGAGTCAGAATCACCTCTCAAGGGTAGTGGGTTTTGGGTTTTGGTATCTAACAGGTGATGATATCGTCAGCATCACATTTACAGAAATGCAACATGCAGGTGTTTCAATAACTAACCCCACCCCGATCATATCCCATCACTACCATAATTACATTTTCCTAGCTCCGGTCTCGCCTTCCTCAGTCAATCCTTCAGAAAGCTGCCAACGTCAATTTTCTAAGTATAAATGTCATCACTTTACTCATCTGGTTAAAAACCCTTCTTACTACGCAATAGGGACCTCTGGTGGCATAGTGCCTAAGGCATCTGTCTGCTAACCAGAAGGCTGGTGGTTCAAACCCACCAGCCACTCCTTGGAAGGAAGGTTGGGTAATCTACTTCTATAGTGACATTGCCTCAGAAACCCAAGAGGGGTTATTATGAGTCGGGTCCGACTCGATGGCAGCGAGTTTGTTTTTTTTACGAATTGATACACTACATTCCTAACTAGAAAAAGCAATTTCACTTTGACCCCACCAGTATTTTTCATCACTGGCTAATTCCCCATCAGCTCCTATTACAGAACCTTGTACAACCCACCCTAAGCACCAGATGCAGATTAATGACCATTCCTGAACATGCCACAGACAGTTATGTCACAGAACTTTTGCTCATGTTGTCCTCTCCACCAGGAACTACATTCTTTAACTTGTCCCTCTGGAAAAATCCTACTCCATCTTTAACATCTCAATTAAAAGATACTTCCTTGGTAAACCAAAAACTTTTTTTTTCCTCTATTTTTCTCCTTGATAAAGTCATCTCCAAATTCTACTGACAGCCCTACCACTACGAATGCAGAATTAAATGCTCTTCCAATTATCTGGATTTCAAATATCTGGATTCCCACAATATATTCTTCATTTTAGTTCTGTATTATATACGGTTACTTGTTTATGTTTGTCTCTCCTGCATTTATCCAGGGCAAAGGCTGTGTCTTATTTCAATGTTTTCCAAACTGTTAGACTCAATCTATCATAAATAAATTATCAATTTGGCAAGCTCCAAAGTTTTTTTTAAAAAAACAGAACATAATAAATACAAGAATACAGTGAGCATAATGGCAAATACAATTTCAAGAAACTTAGTTCTACGTATATATAAGCCTAATGAGTTGTGATATAAAAAATTTCTCACTGTGATAAAATATGTTTAAAAAACTCTTATTTAACTTTGCATCCATATAGCATATTGACAGATACACAGTAAAGGCTCAAACAGTGTTACAGAAGTGAAATTAGTACCTTGTCTATGGGCCACTCAAGTAACCTACATTTCATTTATTTCCTTTATCTGGCCAGATGTCTTTTAATATGTTTCCACAAGTGCATTACTCTTGTTCCTCTTTATCTGCAATTATTAACTTTCTCACTGTAAAGCTGAGAATCTTTTTCACAAAGATTTCGCTAAGATCTTTGAACCTAGCTTCTTTTAAAGTGTCTACTCTTCTGGATCCAGAAGACCAAGAGGCAGTTGTTCAAACAGAACAAAGGGATGGTGCATGATTTGAAATCACACTATTTGCTCAGCATACAGATTGAATTGAGTATGCTGAGCAAATAATATGAGCAGCTGAACTATATGAAGAACACAGCATCAGGATTGGAGGAAGACTCATTAACAACCTGCAATATGCAGATGATACAACCTTGCTTACTGCAAGTGAAGAGGACTTGAAGCACTCTCTGATGAAGATCAAAGTCTATAGCTTCAACATAAAGAAACCAAAAATCCTCACAACTGGATCAACGAATAGCATCATGATAAATGGGGAACATATTGAAGTTGTCAAGGATTTCATTTTACTGGGATCCATAATCAATACCTATGGAAGCAGCAGTCAAGAAACCAAACAATGTACTGTGTTGGGTAAATCTTCAAAAAGATCTTTTTAAAGTGTTAAAAAGCAAAGATGTCACTTTGAAGACTAAGGTGCACCTGATCCAAACAATGGTATTTACAACTGCCTCATATGAAAGCAAAAGCTGAATAATGAATAAGGAAAACAAAAGAAGAATTGATGTCTTTAAGTTATGTGATGCTGGCAAAGAATATATATATCATAGACTGCCAGACGAACAGATCTGTCTTGGAAGAAGTACAGCCAGAATGCTTCTTAAATCAAGGACAGTAAGACTGTGCTCATGTACTTTGGTCATGTTTTCAGAAGGAACCAGTCCCCAGAGAAGGACTCCATCATGCCTGGTAAAATAGAGGGTCAGTAAAAAAGAGGAAAACGTTCAATGAGATGGATTGACATGGTGGCTACAACAAAGCAACTACTGTGAGGATAGTGCAGGACCACATAGTGTTTCTTCTGTTGTACATAAGATCACCATGAGTCGCAACTGACTCCATGGCACCTAACAACTTTGCAATGCTATTCTAAGTATGCTTTCCTAAGTTTTACCTTCATGGATCATCTGTATTAGTGAAGAATAAAAACTTTCCAAAAAGAATGAGAAGATGCAAAAAAAAATAACAAATGAGATGAGTGACAATACAATAGAACCAACTGAGATTTAAAAGGATTATAGCAGAGTATTATGAAAAACTACTTCAACAAACTGGAAAACCTGGGAGAGATGGAAAAATTTCTATAAACATACTACCTCCCTAAACTTACACGAACTGAAGTAGAACATATGAACAGACCCATAATAAAAGAAATTTAAAAAGATCACAAACCTTTCCCAACAAAAAAAGAGCCATGGCCCAGACAGTTTCACTGGAGAATTCTACCAAACATTCAGATAAGAGTTGACACCATTCCTCTCAATTATTCCAGAACACAGAAAAGGAAGGAATACTCCCAAATTCATTGTATGAAGCCAGGATAACCCTCATACCAAAACCAGGCAAAGATACCACACAAAAAAAGAAAACTACAGACCAATATTGAATATGTATTAAAAATGAGTATGTATTAAAAATTCTCAACAAAATTCCAGCCAACAGAATTCAACAGCACATCAAAAAAATTCTATGTCACAACCAAGTGAGATTCATACCAAGTATGCAAGGCTGGTTCAACATTAGAAAATCAATAAATGTAATCCACCACATAAAAAAAAAAAAAAAAAAGGAAAAGAATAACACGAACTTCTCAGTTGATGCATTAAAGGCATCTGATAAAATCCAACACTATTCCTGATAAAAAACTCTCAGCAAAATAGAAACAGAAGAGAAATTAATTTCTACATAATTATGGCCATATATACAAAATGAACAGCCAACATTATTCTCAAGAGAGAGAAACTGAGGAGAGTTCCAGTAAGATGGCAGACTAGGCAGAAGGACTGCATAGACCCTCTTCAACAAAGAAAAGGGAAACCAATTAACACAGACACAGAAGATAATCTTGGACCCCTGAGCCTTGAAGGGAAGGATACAAAAATGGATTAAACCCCAACTAGCAGAAGAATTTGCGTGAAAATACCAAAAAAGGAGAGACATGGAGCTGCGGTCTGGCAGCGACCTGAGCAACCCTGATGGCACAGACAGCTTGGAAATTCCCGAGTGGTGGTAGGACCTAAGAATTAACCTAAAAACCACCCTGCTAGCCAGGAACTGCACGGAGGACTGTGCACAGTGGCTGGGGAACAAACGGAGAAGGTGAAGAGAAAGGAGGGCTGAGCTGTGGACTTTCGCCGGTCCGGAGGACACCGCCATTTAAAAAGTAGATATTCAAAGAGACAGTGCTCTTGCAGATTTCTGGGGCTTAAGAACACGTTCTGCTTTCCAGCAACCCCAAGGACACTCAGGGCCTGCAAGACTGAAAAGGTAAGACATTCTTCTTGTTACTACACCCTACACCCGC
>NW_006921600.1:23445463-23452845 GCF_000298275.1 Orycteropus afer afer | reverse complement strand
AAAAAAAAAAAAAAACTTGCGCATAGACCAAGAGGCAGTCGTTAGAACAAGGGGATACTGCATGGTTTAAAATCAGGAAAGGTGTGTGTCAAGGCTGTATCCTTTGACCATACTTATTCAATCTGTATGCTGAACAAATAATCTGGACTATGTGAAGAAAAAACTGGCATCAGGATTAGAGGAAGACTTATTAACAATCTATACTATACAGATGACACAACACTGCTTATTGAAACAAAGAGGACTTGAAGCACTTACTGATGAAGTTCACAGACTACAGCCTTCAGTATGGATTGCACCTTAACATAAAGAAGACAAAAATTCTTGCAACTAGACCAATAAATTGTTGCTGTTAGCTGCTGTCAAGTCAGTCCTGACTCATAGAAACCCTATGTACAACAGAACAAAACACTGTCTGGTCCTGCACCATCCTCACAACTGTTGCCATGGTTAAGCACATTGTTGCAGTAACCATGTCAATTCCATCTTGTTAAGGGGCCTCATCTTTACCCAGCATGATATCTTTCTCCAAGGACTGGTCCCTTCTGACAACATGACCAAAGTATGAGAGACGAAGAGCATTCTCACTTCTAAAGAACATTCTGGCTGTATTTTATCCAAGATGGATTTATTCATTCTTCTAGCAGTCCATCAATATTCTTTGCCAACATCACAATTCAAAAGCATCAACTCTTCTGTGGTCTTCCTTGTTCACTGTCCAGCTCCCACACGCATATGGAGCTACTGAAAATACCATGGCTTGGCAAACAATAGACAAGCATATGGGGTGAACATTTACATCAGGTAGATACACACCTTAGAGCGATCAATCATGGGAGAACAGAAGGGCTGTGTTTGCAGAGGGAGACAGTTTGGCTAGGGACAGGACTACATGGGAGGGAAGGACACAGGGAAGAGGTAACTATGGGAGGGAAGTGGAAAGAAAGCTGTTACATTGTGGGGAATTACAGTCAATGTCACGAAACAAATGTGTATGAACTGTATGGAAAATGAATTTGCTCTGTAAACTTTTGCCAAAATCGCAATAAAATTTTTAAAAAAAATTAAAAATAAATAAAGAAAAAAAAGAGAGAAACTGAAAGCATTCCCCTTGAGAAAGGAAATCAGACAAAGATGTCCTTTATCACCACTTTTAATCAATATTGTATTGTACGTTCTAGCTAGAGCAGTAGGGCAAGAAAGGCACCCAAATTGGTAAGGAAGAAGTAAAACTATCTCTATTTGCAGATGACATGATCCTATATATAGAAAATCCCAGAGACTCTACAAGAAGCTACTGAAACTAATTGAAGGATTTAGCAAAGTCGCAGGATATAAGATCAACATATAAAAATCAGTCAGATTCCTCTACACTAACAAAGAGAACTCTGAAAAGGAAATCAGGAAAACAATACCATTTACAATAGCCTCCCAAAAGATAAAATACTCAGGAATAAATCTACCCAGAGACATAAAAGACTTATACAAAGCAAGTTACAAAACACTACTACTACAAGAAAACAAGAGAGAGCTACATAAATGGAAACACATACCATGCACATGGATAGGAAGACTTAACATTGTGAAAATGTTACCACCCAAAGGAGCCTATAAATATACACCTACTCCTCACATCAACCATCTCATTATTCATCATTTCATATTTATGATGACAATAGTAAAAACTCTACTATCCAACTATTTTGTGCATTAATGCAGTGACTGGCATGGCAGCAATGACTATAGAGCATCCCCTCCCTTGAGAAGGGACTCCAAAAAGCTGGGCCATACTGCCCTGCACCCTATACTCTCTCCTGCCAGGCCTCTTCCATGGCCACAGCCTCAGGGCAGATACACAGACAACATGAAGCCAGAAGGCACCTTAGGTTCCCAGCTCCAGTGCAGCCTGAGGTCCTACAACTCAAAACTGCTATGTGGTAGGAAAGAAGGAAAGAAAGGGGCATCAGAGAGGGTGTTTGTAAGAAATACGTGTGAGTTTAATGACATCCCAAAGTGAGCTGAACTGGGCCTAAAGCCTCTGCCTTGGTGGGGAGGTAGGGCTAGGTACACAGTCAGGCTCCCAGTTCCCCTGCAGGAGGCCCAGAGCCAGCAGCGACTCACCAGGCCCACAGGGCAGAGCAGGCTCTGGGATTGTGAATGCAGGGCTTGCAGGGGTGTGAGTGGAGGCCTGGAGGCAGATTCATGAGGGAAATTCAGACCCAGTACAGCAGGAAGGTGAAGTGGTTAAGCTGTGGGCCCTCCACTCACACAGCCCAGCTTTATTCAGCTTTGTTTCCTCCAAGCCTCCTCCACAGAGGAATGATCCACAACTGGAGTCTTCACAGTGATGAGCACATCAGTAAATTTTAGTTGTTATTATTTCTATGATTATAAAAATGGATGGTCTGAAAACAAAACAAAACACAACCCTTTATTTTTGCATTACGCCAATTTTCACATAATGTCCTGTTCTTTGGAACCTAACCACATCGAAAAGGAGTGGGTGTAATACAATGCCAATCCAAATTCCAACAACACTGTTTATTGAGATGGAAAAATGAGTCACTAACTTTATATAGAAAAGAGGTTCCAGATAAGTAATGTATTACTGGGGAAAGAAACAAAGTAGGAGGTCTCACACTACTTGATCTCAGAACCGACTATTCAGCCCCAGTAATCAAAACAGGCAAACAATGAGACAGAACTGAGATCCAGAAATAAATCTATCCACTTATGGTTAGTTGATTTTCATCAAAGGGTTGAAATCTATTAAATGGGGAAGAGACAGTCTCTTTAATAAATGATGGTGGCAAAATTGGATATCCATTTGCAGAAAAATGAAACAGAACCCTTATCTCACACCATGCACAAAAACTAACTCAAATGAATCAAACACCTAAATGTAAAGCCTAACACTGTAAAAATCATAGAAAAAAATAAACAGCAAAATTAGGGGCCCTAATTTATGGTACAGACTATTAAAAAAAAAAACAAAAAACACTGCCATTGATTCCAACTCACAGTGACCCCCACTGGGTTTCCGAAGCAGTAAACCTTTACAGAATTAGATTGCCCAGTCTTGCTTCCACAGAGTGGCTGGTGGGTTTGAACCACCAGCCTTCTGGTTACCAGTCAGATAGATGCCTTAGTCACTGTGCTACCAGAGCTTCCCAGACTATAAGCATAATTAAAAATTCACAAACAACAGAAGATAAACTAGACAACTGGAACCTCTTAAAAATCAAATACTTACGTTTATCCAAAGACTTCTCCAGAAGGGAAAAAAGATAACCCACAGATTGGGAAAAAAAATTTGGCAACGACATATCTGACAAGGGTCTAATCTCTAAAATTTACAGAAAACTCCAACACCTCAACAACAAAAAGATAAATAATCCAATTTAAAAATGGAGAAAGGATATGAACAAACACTTCACCTAAGAGAACATTCAGGTGGCCAACAAATACATGAAGAGATCCTCAGAATCATCAGGCATTGTTGTTGTTATGTGCCGTCAAATCAGACCCGACTCATAGCGACCCTCCTTGGGTTTCCGAGGCAGTATCACTACAGAAGTAGATTGCTCAACCTTCCTTCTGAGGAGTGGCTGGTGGGTTTGAACCGCCAACCTTCTGGTTAGCAGCCAAGTGCCTTAGGCACTACACTACCAGAGCTCCTATCAGGAATTAGAAAGATGCAAATAAAACTATAATGAGATATCATCTCACACTAGCAATAATGGCACTGATCAAAAAAACAGAAAACAAATACTGATGAGGTTATAGGGAGAATGAAACTCTCAAACACTGCTAAAGGAAATGTAAAATGATACATACCACATAGTATGGTAATTTCTCAAAAAGCTAGAAATAGAAATACCACATGATCCAGTAATTCCACTCATAGAAATATTCTAAAGAAATAAAAGCCATGACATGAAGAGACATATGCACACTCAAGTTCATTGCAGCATTATTCACAATAGCAAAAAGACAGAAACAATCTAAGTGTCCATTAGCAGGTAAATGGATAAACTGTGGTTCATACAGGCATACCTCAGATATATTGCAGGTTTGGTTCCAGACCACCACAATAAAGCAAATACCACAATATAGCGAGTCACACAAATTTTTCAGTTTCCCAGTGCACATAAAAGTTATGTTTAAACTATACCTCAGAAGGAAGGTTGGGCAATCTACTTCCATAGTGATACTGCCTCAGAAACCCAAGGAGGGGTCACTATGAGTCGGATCCAACTCCACAACAATGAGTATAGTCTATTAAGACTTTACTAAAGTTTAAATAGTGTAAGAATGATCAAAATGTGACACAGAGACACAAAGCGAGCACATGCTGTTGGAAGAATGGTGCCACAAACTGCTCGACACAAGGCTGCCAAAAATCTTCAGATTTGAAAAAAAATGCAAAGTACAACAAAGCAAAGCACAATAAAACAAGGTATGGCTGTATAAACAATGTGACTACTATGTGACATTAAAGAATAACAATGAAACCACAAAACATCTCTGCAACATGGATGAACCTGGAGCACATTATGCTGAGTGAAATCAGACAATCACAAAAGGACAACTATTGTTTCAGACTATTATTATAAAAAGTCAAGAAAAAGTTTATACACAGAAACATTCTTTGACGGTTACCAGTGATGGGTGGGGGCGGAGGTAAAATTACTAACTACATAGCAGACACTTGCAAACTTTGGTGAAGGAAAAGACAATTCACAATGTGGGGGAGTCAGCACAACATAACCAATGCAAAGGAAGATACTGAAAGGTACACAAGAGTAAAAGGCAGTAACAATAAATACTATTACATATACAATCCTGCAACAACAGTAATAACAAACAACAATGTACTTGTGAATGCATAAGTAGTTATGTAAGCTGAACAGGGGTGGAAGGGCATATGGGAGTACACCCAGATGCATATATTGGATTGACAATGGATATTCCTACATATAATTTGTACATGCTGCAAAAATACCCATGTATATAATAGAGCACACAATGTTATGAAAACCTCTCAGCCAAAACCAAACAACTCCTGGGACTGACACAGTGAGTGTGAAGGCTAGGGACTACAGTCTCAGAGGACAGTAAGGTTGGTTAACATAACATAGTCCATAAAGACAATGTTCTACATCCTACTTTGGTGAGTAGCGACTGGGGTCTTAAAAGCTTGTGAGCATCTATCTGTTACAACTATTGGTCTCTTTCCATCTAGAGCAAAAAAGCATGATGAAAACCAAAGACTCAAGGAAACAATTCATCCAAAGGACTAAAGGACCACATGAACCACAGCCTCCACTAACTTGAGACCAGAACACCTAGATCCAGCCACTACCTGCTGCTCTGACAGGGATCATAATAGAAGGTACTGGATAGAGTGGGATAAAACGGCAGAACAAAATTCAAATTTACAAAAAGACAAGACTTGTTAGTGTGATAGAGACTGATGGAACCCTGACACTATGGCCCTTAAACATTCTTTTAAATCAGAACTGAAGACACTCCCAGAGATTACCTTTCAGTCACATTAAAAAAAAAAAAAAAAAAAAATCAAAAACCCAAACTCACTGCCATGGAGTTGGATCCAACTCACAGCGACCCCTCCTTGGGTTTCCAAGGCAGTATCACTACAGAAGTAGATTGCCCAACCTTCCTTCTGAGGAGTGGCTGGTAGATTTGAACTGCCAGCCTTATGGTTAGCAGTCAAATGGCTTAGGCACTATGCCACCAGAGATTCCATAAAAATCACAAGATAAGCCTATAAACTGAACAATACCACCTGAGAGGAACATGCCACCCAGAACTACAGGAGAACAAAAGGGCAGCATTTGCCCAAAAGCAAAGTTAAGAAGGTATGAAGGGACAGGACAGAGAATGTTGACACATAGTGGAGATTGCAACCAGTGTTATGGAAAAAAATTGTGTATAAATTGCTGAATAGGAAAGTAATTTGCTCTGTAAACTTTCACCTAAGCCTATCACCTTTCCTTCAACCTTAATTTTTAAGAAATGAGTCAACCCTCTGCCTCCATTTAATCTCCCACAGTTTCTTAAACCCATTGCAATCCGCTTTGATTCAAGTTGCTGAGGGTCCCCAAACTGCCTAAGAACTAAACATAACAGCCCTTTCCCACCTCTTAGCGTCAACTGCTCTATAATCGGCTTCAATCACTTCCAGATCAAGCTGGATTCTCCTCTACCTCTATATGGATAAATGCAGGAAGGGCACTTGAAACAATGCCTAGCTCATATTAAGTACTATATTTTAACTGTTAGCTAATTTATTATCATTATTATTATTATATTTGACCATTACTCCTCCTCTTACTCCCTACATATAGGTAAATTATCAAAGATTCTGTCCTCAGCAATATTCTCTTCTGCTCCTCCCACCTCCCTTGGCTATGTCATCTACTCACAAGGCTTCAATTACCCTACCTGTAAGATGATTACAAATCTTTCCCATAAATCCAAATCTGTCTCCTGAACCCCAGATCCACAATTCTAAGTGTCAGACATTCAATATCCAAAGCTGTCTTTCCCACAGTCCTTAAATATTATTAACACCATTATTAGCTCCCACCATTTTTCTCCTCACTTTCTTACCACCAGCACTCCCACAACCACTACAGTCAATCAGTCCTCAAATTTTGTCAACTCTACCTCCTCAATGTCTTTTCTTTCCATTTCCTAGCTCAGGCCTTCCTTATCACTCCTCTCTATCAGTCTTGCAAACTAGTCTCACACCCCTCCAAGACTCAACTACACACTGCTGTCAGGTAGGTCTTACAAAATCATAACTATGACTGAGTCACATACCAGGTCAAAATCCTTCTCAACAGATATGCTTCTCCTTTCTGCACAAACTTCTCAGCTCAGTATTCCAGAGTTTCTGCAAAACAGATGGCACCACTCCCAGCTCTTCCCCTTTCCTTTATTCACAGTACCCACAACTTGTTCAATCAAGGAAATTATTTAGGTGTACAGGCATTTTCTCACTGGGGTCTCAGCTCCAGCATATTCCTAATGAGCAATCCTCTCCTTATCTTCACAGTTAGCCTGTGAGTATTTTACCACCCTGAGATGTTCACTTAAAACACTAACTCCTAACAGGGTTGTTTTTTTTCCTTCTCCTAATTGAGTATCTTTGGGGCAGGTGAAGAAAGGCAATCTCTCTTCTAAATGTTCTTGTTGTTGTTGTTGTTATGTGCCGTCGAGTCAGCTCCGACTCATAGCGACCCCTCCTTGGGTTTCCAAGGCAGTATCACTACGGAAGTAGGATTGCCCAACCTTCCTTCCGAGGAGTGGCTGGTTGGTTTGAACTGCCAGCCTTCTGGTGAGCAGTCAAGTGC
>NW_006921600.1:23440855-23445363 GCF_000298275.1 Orycteropus afer afer | reverse complement strand
AGGATTGCCCAACCTTCCTTCCGAGGAGTGGCTGGTGGGTTTGAACAGCCAGCCTTCTGGTTAGCAGTCAAGTGCTTTAGCCACTATGCTACCAGCGCTCCCTAAATGTTCTTAGCACTTCCTAATATCTCTCATAAGCCTTGCTAGTTATATTATAGCTATCTACATAATCACCTTAATCTCCCTGCTTAACAGAAAGGTCCTTAAAGGCAAAGACCATTTCTTAAATATCTTTGTAGCCCATTGGACAGATAGCACATCATCTGAATCTTTTTTTCTTTTTTTGAAAGGACCAACGTTACCATTCAAGACAGCAAGCTATTTAGAGGTTCTTGAAAACTTTCTCAGACATCCCTAGACCACCATGCTAAGCATCACCTAATGAAAGCTAGGAAGGATCTACAGTTTTAAAAGAAATTGTGTAAAGAATTAGGGAGAAATAACAACTAATGATTTAGTTGCAAAATGCAACTAAATGTCTCAGCAGTTCACACGTCAATGTTTTACACATCATCCCTGGGATTTAAAGACTTTAAATAGGAAGTTAAGATAACTGCATTCCAGTGCCAACTATGCCATTACCCTGTTTGGTATCTCCAAGTTCCTACCCTCTGAGCCTTTTATCATAGGTTCAATGCGTAAAACCTTCTACTAGAAGATTTCTAAGTTCCCTTCATTATATATTCATGTTTCTACCGAAAGATTTACTTTAGCCTGTCCAGGCACCCATCCCCTGGCAAGTTTTCAAAGCTTCAGCCCAAGTTTCATTTTCTTGGATTTCTTCTCAACTCCAGTCCTGTATGCTCTGGGCTATTTCAGCACCTGCTATACTTGCAATCACAATTTAATCAAACACATCTATCTCTACCGCCCACAATTAACCCGAAAGTGGCCTCAGGAAGGCAACGCATTCTGCTCAGGCAGAAGCTGGGCTTCGTCCTGCCGCTGCTGCTCCACATTGTTGTTGTTGTTGTTGTTATGTTCCACATTAGGGGCCCCAATTACCCATAGCAGTACTGTTATCCCAAGGTTGCAGCATAAGCCTCCTCCCTCCCACTGGGGTTGCTTCCTTTCCAGGATCAAAGGGTTCTCTTATGCGCAGCCACAGCCTTCCTCACCCAGCAACTCGAGGTTCATCCCTGCGGACTCTGGCCGCCTGGTCTCAGCTCCGGCAACACTTTCTTCCCACCGGATTCCACGGCCTGCGTCTAAGTGGGGGGATACTGCGAATAGCCTTGCGCAAGCTCAAGAGACTTTCTTGCTTAGAAGGCCCGCGGCTTCCGCTTTCTTTTCCCCGCCTTCCTTATTCGTTTTAAGTGTGCTGTCCACAAATATGCCTAACAACAGAAAAAGAATAAAGTAACTTAAAGTCATTTAATTATTATACTTTTAAAAATATAAAAATGGTATAATTACGTGGTACTTTAAAAAACGTCTTATATAAAGTTGTTTTCCTCGCTACCATGTAAATGAGCTAGAAATTTCAGGCACATATTTAGACTACTAATCCTTACTATGCTGTGTTCAGCAGCATCAGCCCGGCTTGCTGCATCAGATTTAGCAGAAAGTTCCGAGCAAGTCCAGCTGACCGAGTAAAGCCGAAAAGGTCGACCTCCATCCAGTGCTTGGGTGTGTAGTGCTGTTGAAGTACGACCTGATTGTTGTTGTTGTTGTTTTGTTGTTGTTGTTATGTGCCCTCCAGTCGGGTCTGACTCATAGCGACCCCTCTTAGGGTTTCCGAGGCGGTATCACTAAGGAGGTAGATTGCCCAACCTTCCTTCGGAGGAGTGGCTGGTGGGTTGGAAGGCTAATTCCCGTGTTTCTACTTAAGTCTCTTGACAGTTATTTCATATTTATTAGTATATGCCATTGATCCTTCAGAAACGCATCCTTTACTTTTCAGGGTTTTTATCTCCAAGACTACTGTACACACAGCGTTGATGGGACACTGAAAATGAAATGGAATGAGAGGTGGTCTGAGTCCCTGGAAATCAGGCAGACAGGACTGTGATAAGATACATCAAGTACCTGGAGGCTAGTTGATTGTATCTGACGAAGGAAGCAAGTTTTATATAAACATGTTCCAGAAGGTACATTACAGATTGAATTCTGTGATTTAAAACAAAAAGGAAAAGAATGATGGAGGCTCTCTGTGGAAAGTTGAACTCGAAATAGATCCCCACATACCAATAATCCAAATTTCATCCCCTGCTAACTCCACTCCTCGGGCAATATTTCATCCTCTGTGCCTCAGTTTTTTGTTTGTTTGATTGTTTGTTTGAATGTTAAATGAGAATGATAATAGTATTTATAGCATTGTTGTGAGGATGAAATAACACTAAAATAGTAAGTGCCCAATAAATATTAGCTATTATTATTTACCCATTACTTTGCCCTAAATTATCTCACAACACTTCCTTGAGACCATTAGGGCCAGTATTAGCCCCATTTGAATAGATACAATATTTGAGATTCAGATTAGACACTTTGCCCTCTTTTCCTTGGATGCCAAAATCAATGATTTATAGATGTGCATTTCTGCATATTCTTGCTGTCATTTATTGTTATCAATCTTTGCCAGTCAGATAGGTAATCTATCATTATTCCGTTCATGTCTTAATGAAAATGAACAACTTTTCACATGTATGTTGTTGTTGTTATGTGCCGTCGAGTCAGCCCTGACTCATAGCGACCCCTCCTTGGGTTTCCGAGGCAGTATCACTACGGAAGTAGGATTGCCCAACCTTCCTTCCGAGGATGGCTGGTGGGTTTGAACCGCCAGCCTTCTGGTTAGCAGTCAAGTGCCTTAGCCACTATGCTACCAGAGCTCCCTTTCACATGTATAGTTGTATATATTTTTCTTTTATTATGTGGCTTGTTCATGTCCTCTGCCTATTTTTCAGTTGAGTTATTCATCTTATAGGATTTTTAAGCAAGGAATAGTATGATCAGATTGGTGTTCAAGACAGAAAAGTATTAAGGACAATGCAGAGTAGGGATTGATTGATTGTTATTAGTTGGCTCCTACTCATGGTGACCCATGTACAACAGAATGAAGCATTGCCCTGTCCTGCACCATCTTCATGACAGATCATTGGTATACTCGAGGCCATTGTTGTAGGCTCGTTTGTTAGTGACTTCCAACCTAGGGGGCGCTTCTTCCAGCATTATATTGGACAATGTTATGTTGTGATCCATAGGGTTTTCACTGGCTAATTTTCAGAAGTAGATTGCCAGCCCTTTCATCCTAGTCTGTCTTAATCTGGAAGCTCCTCTGAAACCTATCCACCATGAGTGCCTGCTGGTATTTGAAATATTGGTAACATAGCTTCCAATATTATAGCAACACACAAGCCACCACAGTACCACAAACTGACAGATGGGTGGGAGAGAGATTATTAGAGAGTGGAAAGCAGTTAGGTGATTACTACAGTAATTCAACATGATACCATGATTTGGGTTTCTAGTCTCTGGAACTGTGAGACAACAAATTTCTACATTGTTGTTGTTGTGTTGTTATGTGCCCTCGAGTCAAACCCGACTCATAGCGACCCCTCCTTGGGTTTCCGGGGCAGTATCACTACGGAAGTAGGATTGCCCAACCTTCCTTCCGAGGAGTGACTGGTGGGTTTGAACCGCCAGCCGTCTGGTTAGCAGGCAAGTGTCTTAGCCACTATGCTACCAGAGCTCCCAATTTCTACATTAGTAGAAGTGAAAGACAGAAGGCAATACATTCAGAGAAATGTATCAGACAGAATGGGAATGGTCATTTATATGTGGAACGTAATAGAGAGCCAAGGGTCTGACAAGGGTTTGTGTTCTAGTGTGGATAGTTCCATTAACCTGGGCAGAGAATGACGGAAAAGGAATAGTTTTGGCAAGAAAGATGAAGAGACCAGTTTGGAACATGTTAGGTTTAAGGAGGCAGTGATAAATCCAAGTGACCACACAGGCTTGGAGTTCAAGAAAGAGGTCTAGGCTAAAGATCTACCATGTTACATCCATTCTAGAATGGATCTACTCATTTATTTTCACATTTTAAAATCACAGAAATAGAAATAAGGAGCTCTGGTGGCATAGTACCTAAGGCATTTGACTACTAACCAGAAGGTTGGTGGTTCAAATCTACCAGCCTCTCTGCAGAAGGGAAGACTGGGTAATCTACTTCTGTAAAGATTTACCACCTCAGAAACCCAAAGGGGGTCACTGTGAGTCGGAATTGACTTGATGGCAGTGAGTCTGGTCTGAGTCTGAAATAGAAATATATTTTATAATTGAAAGTATCTCATAATTTAATTAGGAGTATAATTTTCCTTCTTAGTTCTTCATAACATAACTGTCTTATAACTTGTGGTATCTTTCTCTGATTTGATGAAAAACAGCATAATTGATTGCTTTGTAAGTGTTATGTTATGTTATGTGCCGTCGAGTCGGCCCCGACTCATAGAGACCCCTCCTTGGGTTTCCGAGGCAGTATCACTACGGAAGTAGGATTGCCCAACCTTCCT
>NW_006921600.1:23437208-23439000 GCF_000298275.1 Orycteropus afer afer | reverse complement strand
TTGTAGCCTGTGGTGCTTCCCTAATAAACCCCATAATCTGTGAGCTCTGTGTGGCCACTGCAGCGAATTATCGAACCCAAGAGAGAGGTGGTGGGAGCTTTGGGAGGAACAGTTGGTGAAAGGGCTGGAGGGAGGCAGCATGTCTGGCCTGGCAGGAATAGGCCTTGGGTTACTGCTGGTAATCCTGTCTTCTCTTGTAGGGTTAGAGGAGGTCAGAACATGGGTCCTCCTCGCCATTTTAGCACAAGCTATCCAATCCCCTTGGTGGGCAGAGCACCTTATATTTGCATAGTCCCACCCAGTCATTTGGTGGAAGTCACAAAGACCATGGCTGGAAGAGCCATATTCATTAATTCACTTCATAACACACCTCCAACAATGTAAAATTTATATACACAAGATTATTCATTTTAGTACTGTTTATAATTGCCAAATACTGGAAACAATCTAAGTGCCCATACTATGGTACAATCACACAATGGGATACACTGTAGCTATTAAAAAAAAAAAAAAAAAAGATGAGGAAGAACTCTATAAACTGATAAAGAGCAATTGACATACTACATCTTACTTTCAATAAACACAAAAAATTATCTATAGAATGCTTCCCTAAGAAAGAAAAGAATGTAAGAAAGTACATCTGCTCATTTGTGCAAAAGAAATATAGAAAGGATAAATCAGAAACTAAGGAGATTGGATAAGTATAGGAGGTAGTTGGGAAAAGGATGGAAAGAAGGGAGAAATGGGAATCATTTATAAAACCAAACCCAACCTTCAAAATCATTTTAAATAATGGTAGCTCACAATTACTGCTTTTCAAAAACAGAGAGGAATGAGCAGCCATCTAAGATGCAACTATTGGTCTTTCTTTGGAGCAAAGAAGAGTGAAGAAAATCAAAGACACAAAGAAACAAGTAGTCCAGAGGACTAATGGAGCATATGAACCTTAAATTCCATGACTGAGACCAGAAGAACTACCTGGTGCCCAGCTACCACTGCTGTTAGGAAAGGGATCACAATAGGTGGTCCCAGATAGACTAGAAGAAAAATGTGAAACAAAACTCAAAATGATTTAAAAAAAAAAAAAAAAAAGGATTACCAGTCAGATGAAGAATGGTGGAACCACTGAGATTATGGCCCTTATACATACTTCAAGCCAGGAACAGAACTCAACCCCCATGGCTCGACTTTCAGACAATCAATAGACAGGACTATAAGGTGAACAATAATACTAAGAGAGTGTGCACCCATTAGAAAAATCAACCACATGTGATCAAGAGAGCAACATTTGCCCAGGGATACAGCGAGGAAGGCAGAAGGGGATGGGAAGGAAGGATAAAGGGAAGGAATGGGTGGGGAGAGGAACTGAGAAGAATGCTGTGAATTGTGGGGATTGCAGTGAATGTCACAAAACAATGTATGAAAAATAGTTTTTTTTAAAAAACACAGGGAAATGTTACAAAAAAGTTAAAAGAAAAAAAAAAACTATGAGATTACATGAGGACAGCAGGCCACGTTCCTCTCAATCTTCTGACTTTCTAATCCAAAGTAATCATTGTGATCATCTTTACTAAACTGGATGCTAACATAACAAAGTTAAGGAAAGGTTTATCTATTGAAGGAAATTTTCTTTGTTGGTGATCAGGGGTGGGAGGTGTGGGGAGGGACTGCTGTTAAATAGATAGAGATAGATATTGATTTGGGTGAAGAGAAAGGCAACGTACCAAATGTGAGTGACCAATATGGCAGCATTGAGGATGAGAAAGACATAGAGAGGTACATGGGAAGTACA
>NW_006921600.1:23426278-23436507 GCF_000298275.1 Orycteropus afer afer | reverse complement strand
TTGGAGAGAACAATCATGGGAGAAAGAAGGGCTGCTTATGCACAGGGAGACAGCTCAGGGGGCAGGAGTGAATGGAGGGATGGACACAGGGAAGAAATAACTATGGGGAGGAAGTGGGAGGGGAGCTGTTGCATTGTGGTAAACTGTGGTCAATGTCATGAGACGAAGTATATGTGAACCGCTGTATGTAAATTTGCTCTGTAAACCTTTACCCAAATCACAATAAAAAAAATTTAAAAAATTAAGAAATAATTACAATGTATATTAGAGAATACTTAAAAACTAAGTAACAAAAATGCTACATATAAAAACATGTGGGATGCAGCAATAGTTGTATTTAATGGGAGATTCTGAAC
The DNA here is from genome assembly GCF_000298275.1 of Orycteropus afer afer. Taxonomy (NCBI): domain Eukaryota; kingdom Metazoa; phylum Chordata; class Mammalia; order Tubulidentata; family Orycteropodidae; genus Orycteropus; species Orycteropus afer. The sequence goes on along the minus strand of NW_006921600.1, from coordinate 23,436,151 downwards.
TTAAATTGTCCTGTTAGGAAAGAAGGAAGACTGAAAATGTATGAGCTAAGCATTTAACTTAAGAATATAGGTGACAGTCACTTCTTAGTCACAGCCAGCTACCCAGAGGGACCAAATAGTTGAACCTATGGTCTCGGGACCATAGTTGCAGGGGACATCAAGCTCAATTGGCATAACATCCTACGCAAAACATTGTTCCACCTCCTACTTTAGTGAGTAGTGACTGGGATCTTAAAATCTTGCAAGTAGCCATCTAGATGCAACAATGGGTCTCTCCTCATCCAGAGCAAAGAATGAAGAAAACCAAAGAGTCATGGAAACAATTAGTCCTAGTGACTGGCACACCATGCGATCCACAGCCTATACGACTATGAGACCAGAAGAACTAGATGGTGCCCAGCTACCACTGTCAACTACTCAGAGGGGGATCTATGTAGGAGATCCTGGATAGAGAGGGAGAACAATGTGGAACAAAGCTTACAATCATTTGGAAAAAAAAATGGGGGGGAGGACCAGGTTTGTTGGTCTGATAGAGCCTGGTGGAACCACTGAGACTATGGCCCCTAGCTGCCCTTCAGGTCTGGAATTGAACCCACACCTGTGGCTTCCAGCCAAACAAAAGACAGGCATATGAGTCGAACATTTATCTGAGGTAGATACACTCCTTGGAGAGAGCAATCACGGGAGAAAGAAAGGCTGCGTATACACAGGGAGACAGCTCAGGGGGCAGGAGTGTATGGAGGATGGACACAGGGAAGAGGTAACTATCAATAGGAAGTGGGAGGGGAGATGTTGCATTGTGGTAAACTGTAGTCAATGCCATGAGACAAAGTGTATGTGAACTGCTGTATGTGAACTGCTGTATGGAAAGTGAATTTGCTCTGTAAACCTTCACACAAATCATGACAAAAAAGAAGAAAGAAAGAAAGAAAAGAATATAGGTGACAATAAATATTTACCCTAAAGCCCTTGAGGGAGTTAGTTCAGGACCATGGTCACAGGGGACATCAAGCTCAATTGGCACAACATAGTACACAAAAACACTGCACTACATCCTACTTGATGACTAGCTACTGGAGTCTTAAAAGCTTGCAAGTGGCTATCTAAGGTGCAACTATTGGTCTCTCTTTCAGAGCAAAGAAGAGTGAATAAAATATCACACACATGGAAACAATTAGTCCAAGGAACTAGTGGACCATGTGAACCTCAGCCTATATGACCCTGAGACCAGAACTAGATAGATGGTGCCTGGCTACCACAGCCAATCACTTGGAAAGGGATCAAAATTGGAGATCCTAGGGTAGAGTGGGAGAAAAATGTGGAACAAAACTCAAAATTATATTAAAAAAAAAAAAAAAAAAGACTAGGCTTACTGGTCTGATAGAGACTGGTAAAACCCTCAAAGTGGTGGCCCCTCAGTTTCCCTTCTGGCCTGGAATTAAACTAACTCCTGTGGCTTCACCTTCAGCCAAACAATAGACAGACCTAGGAGGTAAACAGGAGCTCTGGTAGTGTAGTGCCTAAGGCACTTGACTACTAACCAGAAGGCTGGCAGTTCAAACCACCAGGCACTCCTCGGAAAGCAGGTTGGACAATCTAATTCCATAGTGATAATGCCTCCGAAACGCAAGGAGGGATCGCTATGAGTTAGGTCCGACTCCATGGCACATAACAACAACACAACAGGAGGTGAACACTTACACCAGGGAGGTGCACTCCTTGAAAGGAAAAAACGCATCGTGGTAGTTAAGTTTGTGTTTCAACTTGGCTGGGCCTGGTTGAGTGGCTGGGCAGCTGATGGAGTATTCCCCATGATGAGACTGGTGGTAATCAACTCCACGGTGGAATCTACTGTGAGCAGCTGAGTAGCTGCCTTTGGGTATGTGGTCTGTTTCCTGTATATAAGCAGCAGCTTTGGGAATGATCTCTAGTTTATGGCACACTTGGCCCCTGTATGTAGCTTATGTTGTTGTTCAGCAGCCTGCTATGCTCTGCTGACCCTGGGAGTTACAATGGACTTGAGTTAATGGCCTGCTATGTGGTTTGGTAACATCAGGACTATGCCATTTTATTTGTCGACCTTGGGCTTGTCAGCCTCAGCAGCCAGTAGCTGCCTGAGTGAAGAGATGCCTTTAGCTTCAGTGGGCCTGGACCGAGAGGCAGAGCTGAAGCCCAAGGTCAAGGGGCTTTCACACAGCCCCTAGAGCCTGGCACTTTGAACTTGGACTTAAAGCCTCCAAACTGTGAGAGAATAAACTCCTGTTTGTTCAAGCCATCCCATTTGTGGTATAGTCTTGTCAGAGCGGTACTCGGTAACCAAAACAAGCATTTAACCTAAAACAAAGATGAGACAGACAGTAAGGAAGGGCAGGGGAGCTAGATTAATGCAAACAATACAAACATAATGGACATAATGAGAATGCTGACACATTGTGAAAACTGTAACCAATATCACAGAACAATTTGTAAGAAAATTGTTAAATGGGAACTTAATCCACAGTATAAACTTTCACCTAAAATATTATTTTTTTAAAAAAAATAGGTGAAAAAAATAATGGAATAAAGCCTTAAAAACGAGAACAAATAAGATAATTAAGATAAGAGCAGAAATTAAAGAAATAAAAAACAGAGATACAGTAGAAACAACCAAACCAGAAGTTTGTCTCTAGGAAGAAAGAATAGCTAGATTGCAGTATATTGACATGTGGGAATAATATAGTGCAGAGAAAACAAATGAAAAAAAGTGACACAATAGCATGGGTGAAACTCAAAGAAACAACAAGTGGGAAGAGAAAGTACAAAGGACTACATACAGGTAGTATTTTTATAAAGCTCAAGGACATGCAAAACCAAATATAGATTGTTTAGGGGATATATGGAGTCCCTGGGTGGTGCAAACAGTTAAAGCACCTGGCTGCTACCCGAAGGTTGGAGGTTCAGGTCCACCCAGAGGCACTTCAGAAGAAAAGCCAGATGACCTACTTCTGAAAAACCAGCCATTGAAAACCCTGTGGGTACAGTCTTACTCTAACACACATAGGGTCGCCATGAGCTGAACCTGATTCCATTGCAACTAATTTTTTTTTTTTCAAAAAACTTGCCACATTGATTTCAACTATATATATATATTTGTTAAAAAAGATTTTCTTTCCTTTTTTTTTTTTTTTTAAAAAAAAAGCATGAGAATGACAAACAGAATAGTAACCTTGACATGAGAGAGGCAGGGGATGGAAATCTATGAGGAGCATATAGGGGCTTCAAAACTACAGTAATGTTCTGGCCCACAAATTAGATGGTAAGTTCAAATGGTTCTTAAATTATTATTATGCTTCATTATTTAAAATGATGCCACATATACTTTTATGTACTAAATAGTTAAATTATTTCTTAAAATTCTATATGAAAGGATTAAAGTAAAATGCCTCAGAGTAACTGTAGAATTGCTTCATGTTCCTAGCTTGGAACCTGATGGAACTACCCTTATTTTTAGAGCCTGACATTTGTCAAGCATTTGTTGTTTTACCTTTACAACTCCTTCTGGATTCCATCCATAGAAAGGCTCCAACTTAGCATATTCTTAGATGTTTTGAGCCTCTTTAGGATTAAGTCATTGGTAAGCCATACTGAAAAAACAAGGGAGGAGAGGAGGAGAAATAGAAGCCAAAGGGAACATCTTACCATGAAAAAAGTCCAGGGATTTTCAGATGTCCAGAGACCCAAATATGAGTTCATCCGTGTGCAGGACTGAATCACCAGTCTACTTCCATGGCCTTGCCCTCAGAAGTCCCAGAAAGTAGAGGTGGAGGCCAAACAGCCTGAGGTGAACTCTAGTGGATAGCTGTCACCTGGGGCCTGTGCAGGATCTAGGTCTCTTTCCTACCTACTCTTTGATTACCTTCCAGGAATTACATCTTCTCCATTGCATGCAAGCAGACAAATTTAGGTGCCTGCTTCCCATCATGAAATCTGAAGGGGAATAGAATCCTCCAGTTCTGAACAAGCACAGCTAGGAGATGGTCTGTGACCCACTCGCACAATGGAGTGTCCTGGCTGCTGACTCATGGGGCAGAGATCATTTAGCACAGCCACCCAGAGGCCTTTGTAGTCTCCAGAGCAGCCCAATTCCTACACACTGAGTCTGTAAGCTTGCTCTCTGTTTCCTGTCCATTTTGTGAGCTCCTAATATCCTTCCAAGATACATTTCTGTTCTCCTTAATTAACCAGAATTGGTTTTCTTAAATGATGATAATAAATGTTTATAGCACATGAACAATACAATAATAGAAAAGCAATACACTGAAAGTTAGTTCTCTCCATTCAGATCGGTTATCAGTTTGGTATAGAGGTGGAATAGAGCTCTAGATAGTTTGAGGTTATGGGGGATGGAAGAGATTTTTGCAAAAAGGAATCATATCATATTCTTAGCTTTTTTACACAATGATACAATGTAATCATCTCTCCCTGTCAGCATATAGACCTATGTCATTCATTTTAATGGCTACATAATAATCCATGATATGGCTCCCATAATATAACCTAATGTCAGACATTAACAATGCCTCCAATTTTTTGGTACTATAAGTAATAATGCAATGAACACCCTTATATTTACATAGCTTTACACACTCGTGCAAGTATTTCTGTACAATAGGTATAACCTAGAAATCATTTCTGGGGTGAAGGACATGAGCATTTATAATTTTTAGGTACTGCCCAATTGTCCTTTTGTGGATCTGTCCCTCCCACCAAAAAGAGAGGAAGTATGTGTTTCCCCATGCCCTTATGAAATTTTATTTCTAGTGATTTGATACATGGAAACATCTTTTGGGTTTTCATACACATTCCTTTGATTGCTAGTCAGAATGGACATCTTTTTCAAGTATTTATTACCCAGTTTGCTTTTAGATGTTTTTCTTACTGATCTTTTCACATCATAGGAATATGAACCTTTTAACTGTTATTTATTGGGATTGTTTTCTCCAAATTAGTGAGTTAACTTTGATTTCTTTTGCTTTTTGGAAGTCCTTAAACTTCTTAATTTTTTATGGCTTCTGGTTTCCAAATCCTGCTCAAGAAGTTTCCTTGCCCCCAAACTATAAGTGAATATACTTAATTATGTTATCTTCTAGAGGCAGCATGGTATAGTGGTTAGTTGAAGAAGCAGAGGCTCTGCAGCTGGACTGCTTAGGTTCAAATCCCAGCTCTCCCATTTACAATGTATGACCCTGGTTACTTACCTTAGTTTTCTCATTAGTGAAGGGGCTGTGGTGAGGCTTAGGTGAGTTAATACAAAGCATTGAGAGTAGTGCCTGGCACAGAGTAGATACTTAGTAAGTGTATGCTACCAGTTTCTAGTACCTTTATAGTCTTACTTTTTTTACATTTAGATCATTTGTACGCCTGGAATTCTTTTTCTTTTTCAATTTTAAAAATTTATTGTGGTAAAATATACATAACATAAAAATTTGCCATTGAAACCATTTTTAAGCATGTAATTCAATGAAACTATTACATTCACAGTGTTGTACAACCACCACCACTATCCAGTTCCAAAACTTTTTCATTACTCCAAATAGAAATTCAGTACCCAGTAAGCAATAATTCTCCCCTCCCCTCAGCTCCTGGTAACCACTAATATACTTTGGTCTCTGTGCATTTTCCTATTCTAGATATTTCACATAAATTAGATCAGACAATATTTGTTCTTTTGTGTCTGATTTATTGGAATTCTTCTTTGTCTGATATGGAAACTTATTTTTATCCAACAATTCCACTCCTAAGCAATGTCAGATTACCCAATAAGCAAGTTAAGTACACACTTACTTGTGCTACTTTACTAATCTGTAGTGAACAGTTTCACCATTTTTTCACATCAGAGATTCTGCTTCTAGGTATGGTTGGCATCTCTCTCTTCCCTAGCCCCACAGAACCTTGCTACAGAATCAAAGCCTCCTTTCAGATTTACAGTCCATGACAGGGATGGCCTCCCCAGGAAGCGACGTAACCATAGGCTTACTTGTGCTTACTTACTAATCTGTAGTGAATCAGTTACTAATCTGTAGTAAACAGTTTCTTTTTTTTTTTTTTTACCACATCCACATGCGAAAGTGTTCACCACAGAGTAGCCACCCCCTGCTCCTAGGTATATGTACCCAAAAGACTTGAAAGCAGAGACTCAGAGATTTGTACACCAGTGTTCACTGCAGCACTATTCACAATAGCCACAAGGTGTAAACAACCTAAATGTCCATCAGCAGATGAGTGGATAAACAAAGTGTGGTACACACATACAACAGACCACTACTCAGTCGGTAGGAGAAATGAAGTCTTGATACATGCCACAACACGGATGGAGCTTGAAGATCTTATGCTGCATGAAATAAGCCAATCATAAAAGGATAAATTCTGTATGACCTCACTTATATATAAAAAAAGACAAGGCAAATGTACATAGAACGAAGTTTATTAGTGGTTACCAGAGGCTGGAGGGACTGGAAGACGTGGTCAATGGTGATGGAAATATCACATTGATTAAGGGTCAGATTGTACAGCTGATTACTGTCATTGCTGTCAAGTAGTTGTACACCTGTAAAAAGTTGAATTTGCAAAGATGTATTTAGAAAAATTACAAAAAGGAAGAAACGAGTAGCTGCTGAGGCTGCTTATGTACAACCAAAAACCTCATGGGGTTTGGTTTCTTATTTTGGAGGTTTAGGGTCATAGTTTCATGGGACATGCCAGTTAATTGGCCTAATAATGTGTTTAGTGCTTCTGTTCTACCTCTTTTTTGGATGTGTAGTGCATGGAGTCTTAAATACTTGCAACCAGCCATCCAAGGCATAATAATTGGTCTCTATTCATCTGGAGTTACAGAGGAAGAAAGTGAGTCGTGAATGGGAGAATATGGAATGTATGACGAATTCCCTCCATGAAGGGGGAAATGCAAAACAGAGTTTCAAATTCTCATAGGCTTTAGACTTTATGGAGTCATGGAGGCTGGAAGAATTCCTGAAACTATGCCTAGAGACTCTTTAAGCCTTAAATCAAGAATATCCTCTGAAGTCTTCTTTAAACCAAATAATAGTTTAACTAACAATAAATGCCTGCCCTGAGTACCATACTCTTTTCAGATTTGTCTATATGGGGTTAAGGAGCTGTGGTGATACAGTGGTTAAGAGCTCAGCTGCTAACTGAAAGATCAGCGACTGGAACCCACCAACTGCTCTGCAGGAGAAAGATGTGGCAGTCTACTTCTAAAAAGATTTCCAGCCTTGGGAACCCTCTGGGCAGTTCTACTCTGTCCTATAGAGTTGCTGTGAGTCAGAATCAACTTGATGGCAGTGAGTTTGGGTTTTGGTTATATGGGATCAAATGGACAGTAACAACTCAAAAGATTACATAGAACCTTAGTGGGGCAGTGAGTTTATGTTAATAGGGGAGGAACAACTCCGAAGAGGAGGTTGAGAAAAGTTGTACAACTTGCAGAATGTAATCAATGTCACTGAATTGTACATGTAGAAAACTGCTGAATTTGTGTATGTCTTGCTGTGTGTATTCTCAGCAACAAAATAATATGTTCAGTCTTATTTTCTTCTCAGATGGATAGCCAGTCTTACCAAAATAGCCTATTTTTTCCATTGATTTGAAATGCTACCCTTTGAATATATTGAGGTTCAGGGCTATCCCTAGAAGGGCCTTGTAAAGCCTCAACCAGTAGTACATGGCCACCTATTCTAACTGCACTTAAGGTTGTGATGTTTAATGTTATGTGTCAACTTGGCCATGATTCTCATTGGTTTAGCAGACCTTATGTAATCACTTTCCATTTTGTGATCTGATGTGAGCAGCCATCAGTTGGAAAGAGGAGTTTCCTTGTGGGTGTGGCCTGCAGCCATGATATAAATAGTTGTTCTGGCAAAGCTTTCTCTCAATCCTGCATTCATTTCATCATCTGACTGCTTATTCTTGGGATGTGAGGAGCCTTCAGCCTGCCATCTGACCTGCTGATTTTGGGTTTGTCAGCCCCTGTAGCCACATGAGTTAGAAGCCTCCTGCCTGCCATCTGACTCATGGATTTGAGATTTGCCAGCCTCCACAACTGTGTGAGCCATTTCCTTGAAATAAATCTCTTATATATTTATTTATATACTTCACTGGTTTTGCTCTAGAAAATCCAGCCTAAGCAGAGGCCATCCAATTAGCACTTTGTGGACTCCTTGGTACATTGCTTAAGGTAGAAATTTTGAAGTTGAATTTAACAATGTTCAGAAGAGGATCAAGGTGTACCATTTGGTGTCTTCTCTCCCCTGAGGCACACCCACAGACAGAATTAGAGAGGTCACCCCAGTTGCCCTACTCAACCAACAATCTTATTATTGAGGGATGTTTTCTTGAAAAAGTACACCCAATCTAAAAATGTGCATTCCTCAAGCAATTTTCTCCAAAGTAATAATGGCAAAAGAGGAGGTTAAGAGAACTCAGTCACTATGAGTTATATACTAAGAGAATACAGAATATATATGTATAAGATGGGATATGTTCAACTGTGAAGTTGTTATGTGCTGTTGAGTCGGACTCAACTCATAGTGACCCCTCCTTGGGTTTCTAAGGCAGTATCACTATGGTAGTAGATTGCCCAACCTTCCTTCCAAGGAGTAGCTGGTGGGTTTGAACCGCCAGCCTTCTGGTTAGCAGTCAAGTGTCTTAGGCACTATGGGTGAATAGAATTTGTGGAGGGTGACAACACAAAAGACTTTCACAAATTTAAGAGGCTTTAAATGATTATTGTGTAGTGCTCAGTATGAGTCAGAACTGACTTAAAATGTCAACTAACATAGGCTGAGAATCCCTGAGATTCAACTTTATTTCCTTGAAGAAACTAAAACACATGAACAGTTTAAGATGTGCTGCCATCTCCTGGTCAACCTTGTGTTACAGCCAAATCACAAACACTAAATAGCAAAAAGGACTCAGGCCAGATGAACATAAGTCCAACAGATGTAGTAACAAAAAAACAAAATAAACCAAACCCATCCCATGGGAGTAGAAGGCATGCTGTGTGCTGACATTCACACAGTGCTGCTTTCCTGGCAAGAGTCCCTGGATAATGTAAGCAGTTAACATATTTGGCTGCTAACTAAAAGGTTGGCAGTTAGAGTCCATCCTGGAGCACCTCAGAACAAAGGCCTAGTGATCTACTTAAAAAAAAAAAAAAAAAAAAAAACAGCCATTCAAAACCCTATGGAGCACAGTTCTCCTCTGACATATGGGATCACCATGAGTCTGGGTCAACTCAACAGCAACTGGTGTGAAGTGTGTATGCTTTACTGGCAGTGGCCTTTGTCAAGCATTGCTGAGCAAGTAAATCTGAACAGTGGGATGAGCCTAAACAGAAAATTCAAATATTCTAAATGCAATGGGGTGGTATATTACATTCTCACACAGAATGCTGCAATTTCATGCTGAAAAGAAGCTGGGAGGATGGCTAGGAATCCAAAACCAAGAAGGGGGTAAAACACCACCAAACCTGTTGTATTGGTGTTGAGTTGATTCTAACTCAGGGTGAGCCCATGTGTAACACATAGAAATGAGTTCCATAGGGTTTCCTTGGCTGTAATCATTATGGATGCAGATCACCAGGACTTTCCTCCACAGAATCACTGGGTGAGTTCAAACCAACCTTTTGGTTAGTAGTTGAGCACAAACTGCTTGCTCTCTCCACCCCACCCTGCTCCCTTCTCTGCTATCCCACCTCTCATCTCCTTATTCTACTACCTACAGTTGTTGTTGTTGTTGTTATGTGCCGTCGAGTCGGCCCCGACTCATAGCGACCCCTCCTTGGGTTTCCGAGGCAGTATCACTACGGAAGTAGGA
>NW_006921600.1:23424262-23425558 GCF_000298275.1 Orycteropus afer afer | reverse complement strand
ACACACTTAGTTTGTTACATTTTTATTTAACACTGTAATAATTAGTCCTTTAAAACAAAGGGTGGGTAGGGTGGGGTGGGGTGGATGGGGCAGAAACATTACTTGAAGACAAAAGACACCAAGCAGTTTGGACCAATTTTCTTTTTAACCCTCTGGATAAAGTAGCCTCCCCAATGCCAGGTGTTTACACAGTCTCCACCATGCCCTCAAATGGACCAATGTTAACAAAGCAGAAGTTAACAATAAAACCCTTTAAGAACAGTAGGACTCCTTGAAACCCCCAAACAAAGGTTTCTCAAAGTCACTCCTTCCTTACCCACAACCCCAAGGAGAAATCCTCCCCCATTTTGTTCCTTTTAAAGGAAAGGTGGTATTAGTTGGTCCAGCAAATTAAAAACTCAAGCTTTGAAAACTCAAGGTAAAAAACAGTTTTTTGGCAAGGGATCCTTCTAGGGCTGTGGCTGTTAATCCTGCTCTGACGCAATATGGACTTTGGCATTTCTATGATTAGCCAAAAGGAATCACCAAGCATGCCATTCCTCCAAGGCAAGGCCAGACGACATCCCTCTTCCCCAAAGTGCTACTGTAATCACCAATCCCTCAATGCTTCTCAGTACGAAAAAGCCAAAATATAAAGTGTCATTCAGTGCAGTTCACGTTATAACCAAACTACTTGCCCCATCAGGAAAATAACATTCCAACCCCTCTGAGAGCTGACAGGTACTAGCCCAGAATTCTACCATTGCCCTGTTTCTATCCCTGGTAGTGATGTAGCCCTTCCACCACTGTTTCCTTGAATTTTAGTGTTTAAAAGTTAGGAAAAGCTGCTGCCTGGGCTCTGTCCCCTTGAAGTTGATGGAGTCAAAAGTGACTCTCTTTGGTCTGGGAACAACCAGCACAGTCCTCTTTCCCAGAGAAGTGAAAGCCTTGCTCAATCAATGAGCCATTCTCTGTGGAGGATCAAGAACTAAGGCATGGCTGTGAGAAACTCAGCCAAACAGCATTCCTCACCCAAGCCAGACTGATCTGGCGGCCAGCTATCTAAGCACAGGGTCAGTCATTCAACCACCCCCAGGTGCCACCAACATCACTTCTGAAGCAAAATGAGTGACCAGACTTCAAAGGCATTAAAAATGGCCAGGTGCTCATTTTCTGGCTGGGGAAAATTACCCTAATCAAGTTGATGAGAAGGGTTGTTGTTGTTATGTGCCGTAAGTAGGACCCGACTCATAGCGACCCCTCCTTGGATTTCTGAGGCAGTATTACTACGGAAGTAGATTGCCCCATCTTCCTTCC
>NW_006921600.1:23409762-23424162 GCF_000298275.1 Orycteropus afer afer | reverse complement strand
GTAGATTGCCCCATCTTCCTTCCAAGGAGTGGCTGGTGGGTTTGAACCGCCAGCCTTCTGGTTAGCAGTCAAGTGCCTTAGGCACTATGCTACCACAGCTCCAATGAGAAGGGTAGCACACAGAAAGGGTAATTCTGTCATGCCATCCATGTTCCTCCCCCAGCCACCATCTTACCTCACCATTTGGAAGCATGTACAACCACAGGTAGCAGGTAAACTCTTCAGGACATTGGCTATGCTGAGTCCTCGACAGCCCAAGTGCTACTAGACTTCTTATCTAGTGTCTTCCCAAGTAATATACAATACAGTACATTTCATGGCAACCCATCACTTTAGTAATAATGGGTGCCAAGGAACAAAGAATCCAAACTTAGCTGATAATGTTATATAACAAAAGCAAATATACATACATAACACATATGTATTCCTGCACTCAGCCTGCTGAGTGTTTAAATAACACCTCAAATATCCCTATGTGGACTTTGGCTGCCTGGAGACTTCCGGGGAAAAAATTTGCACCTTTCCTCAGAATACTTCTTTTTAAAAGAACTGTAACACAACTATGCAATCTTTTCACTTAGCGTTAACCCCTCCCTTCCTCCCTCACCCAGGGCAAAAAATGTGGGGAATCTGCTAGGAAACTGGTATCTGAGAGCAGACTAAGCCACAGGGAACAAACTGAAATGGGACTCTGGGTGGGGGAAAAAAGCTATTCTTCCAAGGGTGAATGGAGGTAGGAGTTCGGACTTCCAAAGAATGTTAGGAATGTGTTCTCCATGATGAGAGCAGAAACTTCAGATCACAACTAGAGCTAAAGGAAAGTCTGCAAAGGGGAGTCATATAAGGCTTTTCGTGAGATTTCAAACAGAACAGACTTACACTGATTTTCCGCTTTTGTTATTTTTCAAAAGTAGGTACTACTCACCTCTCCTCTCCTCTCCTAACTTGAAACCTGGTTTCCTGGAAGTCCCATCATTGTCCCCTAAAGGGCAACATATTAATGCTGAAAAGAATGAGTGACTTGAAGTACAGCTAACTAAGCTGAACCCATGGCTGGAGTAGATTCTGACTTATAGAGGCCCCATAGAACAGAGTAGAATTGCTTCATAGGGTTTCCAAGGCTGTAAATCTTTATGGAACGGACTGCCACACTTTTTCCCCATGGAGGGGTTGGTGGGTTCAAACCACTGACCTTTCAGTTAGCAGCTGAGTACTTAACCACTGTGCCAGCAAGGCTCATCCCAAAATACAGGTTGTTATGTGCCATTGAGTCGGCCCCAACTCATAGCGACCCCTCCTTGGGTTTCCGAGGCAGTATCACTACGGAAGTAGATTGCCCAACCTTCCTTCCGAGGAGTGGCTGGTGGGTTTGAACCTCCAGCCTTCTGGTTAGCACTCAAGTGCCTTAGGCACTACACTACCAGTGCTCCCCGAAATATAGGTAGTAGGTGTTAAAAATTCTAAGAGGTGTACTGAACATTCCACCAAAATAAGGCTCCAGCCTACAGAGTTAGGCTGTCACTGTCACTGTCAATGGCCAGTCACTGTCTCATTTGCAAGGGACAAGGTTTTTAACACTTCCATTTCTGAAGGCCTCAAATGTTAGGGGGCTGCTATACTCTAACAAAGGAGTTCTGGTAGCACAGAGCCTAAGGCATCTGTTAACCAGAAGGTTGGTGGTTCAAATCCACCAGCCACTGCACGGAAGCAAGATGGGGCAATCTACTTCCATAAAGATTTATCACCGTGGAAATCCAATGGTGGTCACTATGAGTCGGAATTGACTCGATGGCAGTGGGTTTGGTGGTTTTTATACTCTAACATATCAAGATTAGAGCCCAGGACAGCCAAAGAACTAAGCTGAGTTTTAAAGAGTATATGATAAAATGTCTTACAATCTCTATCTGATATTCAAAAAGTGGTCATTTTGGCAGAACTCTGGGAAGTCCCAGCAGCAAATGTGCCACTTATCTTGTATACCTGTTTGGGGACCAGTTTGCCATATTTTGGGGCTGGGCACATGGGCCAGGTCATAGTTCTTGCAGATTTGGCAGATACATGGACACTACTCACCACCTCTACTGTCTTCTCCTTTGTCTACCTGTTTTTCTAAATCTAATGGACCAGTTTGGTTGACGAACGCTTGACGTCAAGGTCTGAGATGTACCAATGTTCAAATTATGCCCCTTCCTATGCAAGAATCAGAATTTTTCTCATTTATAATTCATAACAAACTCTCCAAAAGACCACCATCCCTCCTCCAAGGGATGAGAATCTTTTGCGAAGGGAAGAGAACCATCCCAGACTTCAATACACAGAAGTAAGGTGCACTCACACACAACTACTAGACTGTTCTCTCATCTCATACCTTTTTCGTCTATCAAATTATATTTAAAATAAGGTAAAAAGGAGGGACAATTGCAGAAGAAACCTTGGTTAAAAAACTCACTGATCAAGTTTTTGAAACGTCAGTTTGTTAGATTCAAAAACAAAACAAAGAGTTTGATTTTGCCAAGTTTTAAAAACAAGCTGGTATCTTCCAGGCGGTTTGTATGGAGACCCAGGCCTCCATATCTTCTTTCCCACTTCTCAGGTCTCACCAGACACTTCACATAGAATCAGTTTTGCTCACACATTCACCCCCAAGTACCATGTTATCTGGAGTTTCCCCACCTGGAGACTGAAAACAGAAAGAAGGAAAAAAAGACCCAAGGGTAGAGGAACAGCTTCTGTTCTGGGTTCAGCAGTAACTAAAAATCCAATAGCTTATATACATACATACATACTCACACTTTTCTATTGGCCTCTTTGTGATGTAACAGTGAAATTTTCCCCCAGAAATCAGGGATATGTGGTCATACAAATGTAAACACACTGGTGCCTTAAGAGACAGATAGCTTTGTTTCTAGCCTCCTCACTGGGGCTTCTGTTGTAACTGGAAATCTCTGGTTGCAGATAGCAGGACCCAGCCATCCCACCAGTTATTTTTGTTGTTCCTGTGTTCTCACAAACACAGAACAAAGCTCAAATTTTTTTAGGGTCCTGACCACTGAATGGAATTAAACTGTGGAAGTCATGACAATGAGTTTTTAATACTATCGCCACTGCAGTGTACATTTGGTATCTTGCAAAGAAACATATGGAGTGAGCAGATGATGGTAAGACTTGCCTCCTTATCAATTTCAAGACCAGAACATCCCATTTTTCAGCTTTACACATGACCTAGACAATCCTGCTAAAGGAATAGCTTGAGACATTGATGAACTGCTGAATATGTTCAAATGGCCATCTAACTCTTCACTGTCCAAGAGTCACCTCTGCCTGGGAAGGTCTCAAGTTGCCCAGCAAACACCAATTCCCTTGAGAGCTCCTTGTACTGAATAAATGTCATATTCTCCCCATGGCCAAAAGATGGGGAAAGGAAAGAGACAGAGATTAAGAAAGAAAGGTCTCTTCTTTGCTTTCAAGTGGAGTCATCAAGCCCTCTGTTTGGCCGCTCAGAATCTGACTTGCATAGCCGATCCATGATGCCCTGAAGCATGGGCTGGACGATGCCTAAAAGAGGCCTCTGAGAGGGGTCACCATCCCAACAGGCTTCCATCAACTGCCAGCACTCTTCATCAAACACAGGGAGACGTTCTGGGCGAGCCCCTAGAGGAAGGAGCATGGAAATAAGACCAGACTTAGTACAGGGAGACCAATGCAATGAAGAGGCATGACCGGTTAATAGGCTGATTATCCAGCTGGGGCTCAGGATGCTAAAGAATGCAATCAGCTTTGGTTTCCACTGCAAAAATCTAGGTTGGAACCTAACAATAACAGTGGTGAAAAACTGGAACACACTGGTACAGAAAGCTGAAGAACTAGAAATTCTAAAGAAAAAAAGGCAAGTATGACTGCCTTTCTGAAACAGTTAAATACAATGCTGCCTTGAAGCAAAACTCTGATTTCAATATCGTTTATTTTCTGGATCCCATGGTTAAAGCATGTACGTGGTCCTGCTGAGGAATGGCTGGAAAGGGAAAACGGGAAGCTTCTGCTGCAGTACCCAATCACACCGCTCTCACCTGAGGAGTTTGGATAAGCAGGGCTTGTGCTTCTTACCTCTCCGCACATTGTTCCAGAGATGGTCTTTGCTGGCACACCTCTCAAATGCCTCCGGGAGCCTGACAGACCCTGAGCATATATACCAGAAAAGAATCCCAAAAGCGTAGACATCAACGGAATTATCATACTTTCCTATGGCAAGAAGGAATGAAAAACAGTCAGTTAGAGAGAGGGAGGCAACAGTAACACCAGTACCACCACCCTGCATCTGCAAAGGTCTTGATATATTTTGCCTAAAACTTTTAATATCCATTATCTCCCATAACAACCCTGTCACATAGGCTGGACAAATTCATAATACCCATTTTAAAGTATAAAAACTATGGTATTGGGAAGTCAAAGCTAGATATATTAATAAGAACTAGCTGTTGACTAGAACTTGATGAAAAGGAGGAAGATAAAGCCTTTTATTTTATGCAACAGTCAAAAAATAAACCCTGAAAGATTGTATTAGGGACATAAAGCTGGGAAATATAGGTGGGTGGATGCATTGGAATCAGAATAAAGATTTTTAAAGTCAGGCACAAGAGTCTGAATTTAGCAGGCAACAGGAAGTCATTTATGTTTTAGAGCAGGAGGTGACATGAAGAAGATGCTTTAGAAGATTATTCTGACAGCCAACAGGGTAGTCTGAGGTATGCAATCACATTGCAAAAAGCAGTTTGCCCTTTGGTCACAACACTGCACCTGAAGCTAATGAGTGGGGCTGACTAAAGAGGGACACCTGAGGCCCCAATGGTAACTAAACCTCACAAGGCATAATCTGTCATGGCCACCTTGGGAGTCCCAGGAGATCACCCTGAGGTACATATGAGGCTTTCTTCTTGGTGACCATGCACTGGACAGGATAGTACACCTCTCTTTGGGACATGGAAGCACCATGCTGTAATGCCTTCCAGACCTCACCCTGTATGTTTCATTTGTATCCTTTTTGGTATTAAAAAAATCTGTAGCCACAAGGATGGTGTATACTCCATCAATTCAGTGAGTTGTGCCAGTGAATTAATGAACCCACAGTGGCAGTGAGAGCCAGCAGGAGCTGACATCTGCCTGTTTGGCAGTATGAAAGAAGGTGACTTTCTAATGTGTGAGCAATGACCTAGCACTGGGTGGCTAAGGTTTGAGAAATGCTGCATGGACAGCTGTTCTGAAAGATGGCGTCCATCAAACCTACAATCTGACCCAGCTCTGTGTGGCTAAGGTTGGAGAGAGATTGTGTCAAGTGAGAGGGTAGTGACAAGAATGGAAGTGGGAAGGTGAGGACTGGATCCATTTCTATCTATGGGAACTGGATTTATGCTGATCCATCCAGCAGTGAAGGTGGGATTTGCCCACTGGGCCCCCTGTTTAGTGCAGGTGGACTTCAGTAGAAACGATGAAAGGAATTTACATGATGAATCCAAAAAAGAACGGATTAAATGTAATAAAGATTAAAAAAAAAAAATCTAAGTTTCTTGTCTAGTGCTTCTATAAGAAATAGCACACATGGGTAGCTTTGACAAACAAATTTATTTTCTCACAGTTTAAGAGGCTAGAAGTCCAAATTCACATTGCTGGCTCTAGGGGAAGACTTTCTTTCTCTGTTGGCTCTGAAGGAAGGTTCTTGTCTCTTCAACTTCTGCTTCCTTGGAGATCTCCATGTGTCTTGGCATCTATCTTACTCCATCTCTCTCCTCTGCTAGCTTGTTAAACCTTTTTTTATATCTCAAAAGAGACTGACTCAAAATACACCCTACACTAATCTCCCTCATTAATATAACAAAGACAACAGTGTCCCAAATGGGATTATAACCAAAGGCATATCCATTTACAACACATATTTTGAGAGGGATATAATTCAATCCAAGAGCTCTGGGAGCATAGTGCCTTAGCACTTGACTGCTAACCAGAAGGCTGGCAGTTCAAACCCACCAGCCACTCCTTGGAAGGAAGGTTAGGCAATCTACTTCTGTAGTGATACTGCCTTGGAAACCCAAGGAGGAGTCGCTATGAATCGGGTCCCTCTCGATGGCACATAACAACAACAACAACATAATTCAATCCATAACAGGAAAGAAAGAAAAAAATGATGACTGTCTACTTGGTTCATATGTGGGTAGGACTATGTATGTCCAGCTAAACTCCTAATCCTTCTGTGTATCTCATATTGGGGAAAAACTTGTGTACAAGGCCAACCAGAGAAATTAAAATATTTTACTAGGTTAAACTCTTGCCAGTATTTATTACCAACCTGCAATTACCTTTCCATCTTCCCTGACAATGGTCCAGCCTTCTCAGTCCACTCAGACTCAAACCTCAGAGTCATCTTTTCCCCATAACAAGTGAGTAACAAAATCTTACTCATTTTTCCTCTTGAATTGATCTCAAATCTGTAACTTTTTGTTTGTTTGTTTTGGCACTACCAATATAATCCTGGAGACAACTATCACCTAACTGGTCTCCCCAACCCCCAGTACTTTCTCTTCTTCATGATAAATGTTTGGATTTGGGGAACAGAAAGCTTTAGTTTCAAATCCCAGCTCTACTTTCTAGTTCAATGTTTTGGGCTAAGTTTCTTCATCAACTTGGCCTCAACTACTTTATCCATAAATTGACATAAAAATACATCATCATCATAGAATTGTGAGGAGTAAATGAGACAAGATATATGAAAAAACCACATGCCTAGCTCAAAATATATACTTAATAAATGAGTTAAATCCTACCCACCAATTTATCCCAGCCTGACTCAAGTTCTCCCTCAAATTCTACCTCTTCCACCAAATTATCAAGTATTTTAACCTTCATTTATCTCTTCACTAAACCGACAGTACATTATACAGCAATGATTTATCACTTAATCCCATGCTGTCTCATACTGCTCCCTCATATTGTACTTCTTTTAATATGGTATCTGTATGTTCTTTATGGACAACTCCCTATTATCAAACCAAACAGGAGTTATTCCATCAATATTTTATGAAGAAATAATTGGTTGATTGTGGTGATTTATGGCATTAATATCCCAGAGAGAAAGCCAAAAGAATAGTTGGTGACTCTCACTATTTTTCCCTCAACCCTTCCCTGCTTCACTTCCCTCCCTACTTACCTTAGGTTTTTGTGTTCTAGTTTTTTCCTTGCTTGTGCCAGACCTGCCAGGAATGCTAGGGGATATTAGCCTTCAGGGGAGTACTCAGGGTTAAAGAACTATGCCCTGTCCATACCCACTCTCTGCCCTCCAGCCTTACCTGTGAAAAGTTCAGGGGCCATATGGATTGGGGTCCCCACAATGCTGCCTGACATCATAGCCTCTGGCTTGCAGAATCCTAGGTCAGTAATCTTGGCATGGTTCTGCTTGTCTAGCTGCCAACAAAGCAAGGCAAGAGTTACCCTGCCTCCAATCCTACACACAGCACTCAATTGCACACACAGACTCAAAAAGTAGGTACTTAATAAATCCTGCCTCCAACCCTTCCATCTCTAGATTCATTCCTATTATTGTCTTCCTCCCTACATTATGAGCAACCTGATGGTAGGAACTGTCTTTTTCATCTTTGTACTTCAGACACTCACATAGTGTTTGGCATATATCAGGACCTCAATAAATCTTTTTTTTTTTTTTTTAAATTTTGTTCTTTAAAAAAATTTTATTATGATTTGGGTGAAAGTTTACAGAGCTAATTCATTTTCCATATAGCAGTTTATACACATTTTGTTTCATGACATTGACTGCAATTCCCCACAATGTGACAGCTCTCTTTCCACTTCCTCCCTGTAGTTACCTCTTCACCGTGTCCTTCCCTCCAATGCACTCCCACCTGTCCCAGCTGTCTCCCTGTGCAAACACTGCCCTTCTGTTCTCCCACGATTGATCACTCCAAGGAGTCTATCTACCTGATATAAATGTTCACCCCATATGCCTATTGTTTGGCTGGAAGCCACAGGAGTGGGTTCAGTTCCAGACCTGAAGGGTAACTAGGGGCCATGGTCTCAGGGGGTCTCACTAGCCTCAATCAGACCAGCAAATCTGGTAGGAACTCGATAAGTCTTAAAAGAATGAATAAGTGAAGGTCTACAGAGGACACAGAGGAATGCATTTTAGCTCCTGATTCTCCCCCAACCTCTAGACTACAGGGCAGAGAGTTGATAACTAGGAAGGCTAAAGTCCTCTAATCATCGGAGGAGAATTTCTTATAATCTCTTTAGCTTCTTTTCCTAACAGTCCATGAGAATAAATCTATTTGGCTATTGATAAGCCTCCTAAGTTTCAGCCTACAATTTTCGGAATATTTTTTCCTTCTCCCAGAGGGACAGAATATAAATCTGGGTAAAAGTTACATGGGCCTTCATAGCATTAATCTTTTAACTTTTCTGTACATTTAAAATTTTTCAAAATAGTGTTGGTAGAAAAAAAAAAATGAAGCATTGAAGGCTAGGCCTATGATGAAAACCTGTGTATAATAATGAAAAACATCATTATTGCACCCCAACCCTCCAAACTTTAAGTTCAAGAATGCAAAGTTCAAACTTAAAGTTCAAATTGATGGTATATCCATTATGCTGTTAACTCTACTGTTTTCCCTCTGGTCTCTTCCCATTATCAAACTTCCATTTATGTGTACACTCCAAAAGGTCATTTAACCCAGAGAGGCAGGATATTATCTTGAGGAAATAGCTCTACTTACCAGCACATTCTTCAGTTTGATGTCACGGTGGACAAGTCCCTGGCTATGCAGGAAGCGGATTCCCTCCACCACATCAAGTGCTATCTGTAAACGTGTCTCCAGGGTTAGCCCCGCCTTGGGAAGACAAAAGACCTTACTTGTCACTAACAAGACAACTCCTCGATCCCTACTTTCCTTGAACCAACTGAGAATTCCTTCTGTGGGGTGCTAAAGGACTGACTGTACTAGAGCACACAAGGGCAGAGAGGGGAATGAAAGAAGAAAGAAGAGGAAAACAGAGAGAGAAGGAGAGGAAAAGCAAAGATGAGCAAGCTACAAAGGAGACAAAGCCAGATGAAAACAGCTGGCAGGCTGCATTTTGCCAGATAGACAATCCCGAAGTGTGACTAGGAGAGGGTGCAATCAAATAACAAGTGTGACCTCATTTCTCAAACTTGAACAAACTCTGCAACTGCTCACAAAACTTAAAATAACTAATTTTAGGTTCCTTAGGCCATTTTATTTCCATTGCTTTGTAGGCCTGGTTAACCCAGGTTTGGTGGATTCGAATACCAAAGTAATAGTACATCCACCAAGCCTCCACTTTAGGGTCTCTTGAATTCTGGAGAACATCATATTACTCCTATAAAATTTCAGATAAGGTTCTCCAGCTAACTTATGGAAAAGACTCCTCTGAAATAGAGGTAAAATAAAGTCAGTTGGAGAGCCATTTTCTTCATCATAATGATTCCTCATGGCTCCTGGAAACATTTCCAAGGTTTCCTCTGGTCTACTTCTGGAACCTTCATTTAAACTGGTACACAAGGATTTGTGAGAAGGCACCTACCTTCTCTGGGCCAGCTCCTCTCCCCCCCTTCTCAGTAGGGTTTCAACACAACTCTTAGCCCCAATTGAAGGTTTCACCACAACTCTTAGCCTTTACTCCAATAACATCCTTCAGTAGATTCTCACTGTCTATAACAGAAATTTGAATTCTATGGAAATTCTTAACATTTCTGGTCCTCTGTGATTTGTTCCCAAACTCTTTCCACATTATCTCCCTCTCATTCCCCAAATAAAATACCTGCTCCAACCTGACCAGTATCCTTACTGATCTTCAAATGTGCTCTGGACATTTTGCTGTTCCTTCTCCGTGGTGTGGCCTCTTCCCTCCAGCTGCACAAATTCCACCCAGCAAGGTGTATTCAAACTCCACATCCACTGACTACAATTCTCCTAAAAGCCCCTGGCAATTATACTTTTTGGTATCCCTTTATGGTGCTTAATATAGGACCTTATACAAAGTATACACTAATAAATATTTGTACCCTCCAGCCACTCCTCGGAAGGAAGATGAGGCAATCTACTTCCGTAGTGATACTGCCTCAGAAACCCAAAGAGGGGTGGCTATGAGTCGGGTCCGACTTGATGGCACATAACAACAACAACAAACAAAAAATCAGGGCAAAAAGAGAAAAGAGAGTTACAGGAAGCTTTTCTGCTCTTCTAAGGAATTCTGGTGTTAATCTAAACCAGGAGAAAGTAACCAGTCTAGATTTTAATCAACTCTGCAGTGGGTCAGACTGATAAATGACAGTATCCTGGATATGTACTGAAAATAGATTCTAAGATAGACATTTTAAAGGTTATCTGGAAATAGAGACAATAAAACTTGATTACACCAATAATCATTTATGAAAACTAGAAGCTCTGAATAAACAGGAAAGGATAAAGGGCCAGCCAAGAACCAGTGGATCTGGTTGACAGCTGGCTCTTGATCTCTCCTCCCATCCACTCACCTTCAGCCCTGTGTAGAGGTCCCGGTGTAGCCGCTCCATGATGAGCAGCACGGCAATGCTGGATCCACCACCATAGTTGTAGTCGATGACTGAACCATGGAGATCCACCAGTCGCTCATGCTTTGGCAGAGACCTGGTGGGAAGGAGAGCAGTCTGGGCTACAACGCTTAGGTTCTAATCCTGCATAGCACGCACACTGTGGGAAGGAATAGCCTCGAGACCACACTTAGTCCAGGTCCAGAGGTAATGGCTCTCAGTGCAGAGAGAAGGCAAAGAGAATGGCTTCTCCAAGAACACAAGAAAAAGAAAATTAAAATTTAAAAACACATACGCCATTAGGACTAAGGAAAAAAGTCAAATGTGAAGATGAGACTGAGAAATTAAGATAGCAGGGAAAAGCAAAGACAGAAAAGGCCTTTGAGAGAATGTTTCTGAGCCAGACAGAGAAACTAGTCCACAATATTTTGAAATATAGGTATGAAGAACAGGGCATGCTGTATGTAGCTCTTTACATAAAACTTCCACTGGGCTTCTGGGTTCTTTTTTTTTCCATAAAGATGAATGAGACCAAGACCCACCTCATATAGTGAAACTCCAAAGCCAGGTCATTCCAGTGCTTCTCATCTGGAGGAACAACTGACTTGAGGGCACAAGGGAAGTGTCCCCCCCAGTTGTCACATAGATATACCACACCATATTGGCCCCGGCCTAGTTCCTGTCCCAGTTTAGGTTTACCTATAAGCAACAAACAGAGAGTAAGAAGTTCTGGTGTCACTCTAAGCCCATAGAAAGGAACTTAACTGGTTTAATTTAAATAAACTTTGATGATGTTATCTGAACTACATGAACAGCAGTACCAAACAGACTTCAGAAGTTCAGAACCCAGAACTAAGTGCTTATGTGGCTTTCCAAGGAAGGACTGAGATTCTCCCCAAGGCTGCACATGAGACTGTCAGTTATCCAGAACCCTCCTCCAATTTAGGGGAAAAGCAATTAAGGGCTCACGATGCAGCAAGACATCCTGTAAAGAACGGCTCTCCAGAGAAAGGCGAGCCAGGCGGGGTGCGTGATCTTTCCGAACCTTCAGCCATAGGTCTTCAGTTTTCTCTAGCCGGCCTGAGTGGCCAGCCTCCAGCTGAGAAGGAAAAAGAAAAAAGGCATATGATTTAAGTCCCTAGCCCAAATTTATTAAGTGGCTACCTTACTTGTCACAGGGATAATATCTACTTCATAAGAACAATTGTGAGAACTAAATTAGATGTATGCAATGTGTTTAGCACAAAGTGGGTATATGATAAATAATTTTCCTTTCATATATACAATCACCTCTACCCTCACCTGCAACGTATACACACACATGGCCACACTAAAGAGAGAAGCAGATGCCACATAACTATAAACTAATATGGAAACTGGAAAGCCATCTTTCTATCATACATTCCTAAAATACTATAAAAACTTAAAATTCCTAGCATTCTACAGTTTCTTTCCTCACTGAGTGAAATGGAGCAAAAAAATAGAGCAAAAACCCTATTCTCCCTAGAATTAAAAATAATCTTCACTAAAAAACGTATTGATGAATCTTCCTATAATGCAATATTATACTTTGACAAAACAGAAAAAGAAAATTTGACTTTTAAAAAATTATATGGAGAGTAGAAAGCAAATACTCTCCTATGGATGAGAGTTTCCTCTGCTTGGTCCAGCTGTATGTCCTTTTCCACATACCCACCTGCCGCAAAGAGGCTGCAAAGGCCTCATGAGAACTATTGAGCCGAGTCCGGAATTGGCTGCAAATGCTCTTGGCCAACTTGGAAGCACTGAGGCTCTCGATGGCTTCTTGGGCCACCTTCCTCTTCCACTCTAGAGTGATGACAGGTGGGCTCACCCATGTGATGCGCTGGATGATCTGGCAGGATGAGGACAGTGAAATCACTAAGGGATGGGAGGCAGGGACCACTGCAAAGACCCAATGCACTTTGTTCTCTGGGTTATCCACTCATTAAAAGAGGCTGTTAAGACAGGAGCTGTATGAAGTCCAAGTCTCCTCTCCAGTTCCATCTACCTCACAACTAGGGCTCGGCCTAGATGAAAGTATCAAAGAACACCAGGTCTAGTCTTCACAAACACAAGCCCTTGATACATTATATTCAGTGCCAGGGAAGCCCTAGTAAATCTATTTCTGAAGTCAGAAAACACCTAAGTAAGAGCCAGATCAAATTCCAGATCAGGAACCACACATAGCCTCTGGAAACAACAAAGCTTGTTTCTGAGGTTGGGAAAAAGAAATATGAATATAGTGAAAAAGAGTTGTTTGGCTCCATAAAATATCACCTAAACCCACCACTTTTAAGAGTGAAGGGGGACACTATTAATAATTAATTCACAATAGGCATTAAACCAGAATTCTCCCAGACAGGTAAATCAAGATATGGCTACCTACACCAACAGAAGATCCAAGCCATCAATTTGCCATTGGGGTAATTGGGAGTCATTTGAGCTGAAGGCTGAAAAAATTTTCTCTGAGCAACCCATACCTGCTTAATTTGCTCCCATAGCATCCTTGTTACTGAGGACCCTGAATGAAATGTGACTTCAACATGATAGGCAGCATTTAAGATCTGAAAGAAAACATACAACAAAATCAATATGCCCAGAGTACAGTGGCTGTTTTAAAAATGCAATGAATGGAGGCTCCGATAAGATGGCAAAATAGGCAGACAGACTACACAGACTCTCTTCAACAAAGAAAAGGGGAACTAAGTAACACAGATATAGAAGATAATCCTGGAGCCCTGAGCTTTGAAGGGAAGGATACAGAAGTGGACTAAACTCCAACTAGTAGAAGAACTTGCATGAAAATATCAAAAAAAGAGACATACGGAGCTGTAGTCTGTCAGCGATCATGACAGCACAGACAGCTTGGATATTGCTGAGTGGTGTTAGGACCTAAGAATTAACCTAAAAACTGGCCCTGCTAGCCAGGGGCTGCATGGAGGACTGCACTGGTGGCTAGTGAATAAAATGGGAAGCAGTAAAGAGGAAGGCGGGCTGAGCTGTGTGGACTTTTGCCTGTCCAGAGGGTGCGGCCACTTTGAATGCTTACAAGCGGTTTGATGGTTTTGGGTATTTAAAGTGACAGCATTTCCCAGATTCCAGAGACTTAAGAATAGGTTCCACTTGCCAGGAACCACAAGGACATTCTGGACACCAACGACTGGAAAGGTGTGATATTCCCCTTGTTACTCTTATACCCTACACCCTCTTGGTGAATGGAGGTGCAGCCATCCCTCATTCCCACCCACCTTCTGGGCTGGTAGGAATTCCATCTCAGTCTGTGTGCTCTGATGGAGCCTGGGTGTCCTGACTCGCCCAGAGTATTTTTTTTCCTTCTTCCTTTTTAGTTTGCTTTTGTCTGTTTTAAAATTATTATTATTTTTTTGTCCTTTTTATTATTACTCTTTATTCTTTCCTTCCCAGGTTCTAGTTTTCAGCTTTTTCTCTCTTCCCTGTTCCTGGTTCCCATTTTTTTTTTTTTTCTCATGGTTAATCACATTCCTCATTTTTCTTTTTGCATTTTTCACATTTTTGTCTTCATTATTTTCCTACTCCACCTTTTTTCTCTTATTCCCCTCTCCCCAGATATTGAGGGCTTTTTCTTTTCTTTTTTTAGTTATTGTTCCTGTGTGATTACACGGTGTTTTTTGTCCATTTGCTTTTACTTTTCTGATGATTATTCAGTTGTTATTTTTATCTAGGTAAAAGAGCTGAACAGAAGATTTCAAAGAGCAGCTCGAGTAGACAAAGCCAATTACTATAATGAAATGTGCAAAGACCTGGAGTCTGAAAAC
>NW_006921600.1:23404934-23408432 GCF_000298275.1 Orycteropus afer afer | reverse complement strand
AGAAGGGACCATTCCCTGGAGAAGGATGTCATGCTTGGTAGGGTGGAGGGTCAACGAAAGAGGGGGAGGCCTTCAACGAGATGGATTGATATGGTGGCTGCGATGATGGGCTCAAGTATAGCAGGGATTATGGGGCTGGCACGGGATTGGGCAGTGTTTCATTCTGCTGTGCATGGGGTCTCTATGAGTCGGAAACGACTCGACGGCACTTAACAACAACAAAATTTTTATCTAACTGAGTGGGAGACAGCAACAGTGCCCATATAACACAACTACACCCACACCTCCTACAGCTTCACTTACCAAGTGAGAGCCACTACTTTCTTCTCCACCAACTGGCCAACAATAAACGACCCTGACTCACTCATAACTGCTCTTCACAAACGTTAACAGAGATGTAAATACGATAACATCACAATGTCTCAGAGACAACAGAACATCACAGTTCACACAAAGAAGCAAGATAAAGTGGTAAAAACAAGGGAGCAGAATACAGACCCAGAACACATCCCTGAGGAAGAAGCAGCATGGAAATCTCTGATAAGGAATTAAAAATAATTATATTTAGGTATCTTCAAAGGATTGAGAGACAGATCAAGGAAAACTATGAAAAAATTAAGGAAAAAAACAGACAAAACCCCGTAACAATTCTGGAAGAAAATACAAGAATAAAATTACAAAATAAATGAAAAATGATACAAAATCTGCAGATAAAAATCCAGAAGATTAATACTAAATTTTCAGAAATAGATAACACATTGAAAGAATAAAGGAATAGAATCAAATCACTGGAAGACAGAATGAATGAGATTGAAAACAAATACCTGAATACTTCTTTGGAAAGGGATCAATCAGAAAAAAGAACAAAACAAAATAAAGAAAGCCTAAGGTGCATGTGGGATACCATCAAAAGGAATAACTGACATCTAATCGGAATTCCAAAACAGGAAGAGAAAAATAAAACCACTGACAAAATTGTCCAAGATTTGTTGGAAGAGAACTTCCCTCATATGATGAAAGATAAGAACATATCCATTCAGAAAGTCCAACAAATCCCAAACAGAAGAAATCCCCAAAAGAAAATCACCAAGACACATCATCATCAAACTCATCAAAACCAAAGACAAAGAAAGAATCCTGAAAGCAGCACGGGAAAAATGAAAAGTTACTTACAAAGGACAACCAATAAGAATAAGCTCTGATTTTCTCAGCAGAAACCATGCAAGCAAGACAGCAATAGGATGGTATATATAAAACCCCGAAAGAGAAAAATTTCCAACCAAAAATTATAGACCTGGCAAAACTGTTCCTCAAATATGATGGTGAAATTAGGAGATTTTCAGATAAGGAGAAATTAAAGTAATTTGTTAAAACCAGACCAACCTTACAAGAGATACTAAAGGGAGTCCTTTGAACAGAGAACCAACAATAGCAATCAACAACCGACCATTAATACACAAGATGACATAACCCAGAAACCAACACAGCTATGGACATATCAAAAGTAAAATAAGCTTGTAAGATTGTAAACAGGGAACCAGAGACATCAATTGGCAAACGAGGACAACTACAAACCAAAAAGAGGGGCAAAACAGTGTAGTTACAGAATTTCTAAATGGTGAGGAAGTCAAGAGAGTTGCAAGATAGAATGGACTGTCCTAATATTGGGGAGAAAATTATAAATCACAGGGTGACTTCAAAGAAAAATAATAAACCTTCACATCACAATAAAAAAGGGGACAAGCACAAATATATAGCAAATACTAAAACAATAGCAACAAAGGAAATGATAATATCATTCATAAACATAATGAGCTCAGCACAGAAAATTATATGGAACAAAGAAACCAGGAACATCATGAAAAAATACCTAACAAAATGATAGCGACCAATTCATACTTGTCAATAATTACACTGAATGTTTATGGATTAAATGCACCACTCAAGACATGAAGAGTTTCAGACTAAATAAGAAAACATAACCCATCACTATGCTGTCTACAAGAGACACACCTTAGAGACAAAGACAAAAATAGACTAAAAATCAAAGGTTGGAAAAGATATATCAAGAAAATGGCAACCAAAAAGAACAGAAGTGGCGATATTAATTTCTCACCAAATTGACTTTAAGACTAAAACCACCATACAAGACAAAGAAGGACATTATATAATAATTAAAGGATCAATTGAACAAGAAGATATAACCATTATAAACACCTATGGACCTAAAGAAAGAGCCTCAAAATACATAAATCAGACTTCAAAAGAGCTGAAAAGGCAAATTCATGACTCCACAGCCATGTTGTTGTTGTTGTTATGTGCTGTCAAGTCAGATCTGACTCACAGTGACCCCTCCTTGGGTTTCCAAGGCAGTATCATTACGGAAGTAGATTGCCCAACCTTCCTTCCGAGGAGCGGCTAGTGGGTTTGAACCATCAGCCTTCTGGTTAGCAGTCAAGTGCCTTAGGCACTATGCCACCAGAGCTCCTAATAGTAGGAGACTTTAATACACCACTTTCAATGAAAGATAGAACAAGTAGAAAGAAACTCAACAAAGATGCAGAAGAGCTAAACAATACTATCCACCAACTTGACCTTATAGATATCTACAGAGCACTTCCCCCAACAACGGTGCAATCTACATTCTTTTCCAGTACACATGGAACAGTCTTCAGGGTAGGCCATAAAGCAAGCCTTAATAATGTTAAGCCATAAAGCAAGCCTTAATAAATTTAAAGACATTGAAATATTGCAAAGCATCATCTCAGATCACAATGCTATCACATTAGAAATCCATAATGGAAGATCAACAGAAAAAGAGCAAACACATGAAAACCAAACAACACCCTCCTTAAGAATGACTGGATAAGAGAATAAATAAAAAATTAAATTAAAAAATTCCTTGAATCAAATGAGAACAAAAACACAACATACCAAAATCTTTGGGACACAGCAAAAGCAGTGATCAGAGGCCAATTTATAGCAATAAATGAACACATCGAAAAAGAAGGAGCCAAAATCAATACTTTAAACCAACATCTCCAACAATTAGAAAAAGAACAGCAAGAAAAGCCTATAGTTTACCAGAAGAAAGGAAATAATAAAGATTCGAGCAGAAATCAATGAAACAAAATAAAAAGACAATAGAAAAATCAACAAGACTAGGAAGTTGGTTCTTTGAAAAGATTAATAAAATTGACAAACCACTGGCAAATTTAACAAACATAAAGAAGGAGAGAATACAAATAACACAAATAAGAAATGAATAGGGCAACACCACAACAGAATCAACCAAAATAAAAAGGATAGTATCAGTATACTATGAAGAACTGTACTCCAACAAATTTGAAGATCTGGAAGAAATGGTCTGATTTCTAGAAACACACCACTTACCTAAACTAACACAGACTGAGGTGGAAAAGTTGAACAGGTCCATCACAAAAGAAGAAATTGAACAGGTCATCAAAAACTTACCAACAAAAAAGTCCTGGCCCAGAC
>NW_006921600.1:23403025-23403590 GCF_000298275.1 Orycteropus afer afer | reverse complement strand
GTTGTTGTTATTTGCCGTCAAGTCGGCCCCGACTCATAGCGACCCCTCCTTGGGTTTCCGAGGCAGTATCACTACGGAAGTAGGATTGCCCAACCGAGAACTACCTGGTATTGTTATAATGACAGACTACAGGCCAATGGAACAGAATTGAGAACCTAGAATTACATCTTTGACAAAGGGCCGAAATCCATTGAATGGGGAAAAGAATGTCTGTTTAATAAATGATGCTGGCACAACTGGATATCCATTTGCAGAAAAATGAAACAAGATCTATACCTCACACTATACACAAAAACTAACTCCAGATGAAAGACTTGAATGTAAAACCTAAAACTATAAAGTTCCTCAAGGAAAAACTAGGGGCAAATTTAGGAGCCCAAATATATGGCATAAAGAGACTATCAAGCATAACCCAAAATGCCCAAAGAGCAGAAGAAAAACTAGATAATTGGGACCTTCTAAAAATTAAAATTTTATGTGCTTCCAAAGACTTCTCCAATAACAAAAAGACAAATAATCCAATTAAAAAATGCGCAGAAGACATGAATAGACACTTCACCAAGGA
>NW_006921600.1:23401514-23402925 GCF_000298275.1 Orycteropus afer afer | reverse complement strand
GATGCAAATCAAAACAACAATGAGATACCACCTTGCCCCAGCACTAATACCAAAGTTCAACAAGACAGAAAATAACAAATGCTGGCAAGGATGCAGAGAGATTGGGACTCTCATACACTGCTGGTGGGACTGTAAAATGATACAACCACTGTGGAAATGGCAATTTCTTAAAAAGTTGGAATTAGAAATACCATTTAACCCAGCCATTCCATTACTAGGTATATATCCTAAAGAAGTGAGAACCAGGACAAGAACAGATATATACACACCCAACTTCATCACCTCGGAAGGAAGGCTGGGCAATCTACTTCTGTAGATACTGCCTCGGAAACCTAAGGAGGGGTCACTGTGAGTCAGAGATAACTCAATGCCACATAACAACAACAACAGCATGTTCATTGCAGCACTATTTACAATAACCAAAAGATGGAAACAACCTAGGTGTCCATCAACAGAAGAATGGATAACCAAACTATGGTACATACACACAATGGAACACTATGCAACCCTAAACAATAATGTAGAATCTGCAAAACACCACACTGAGTGAAATAAAGTCAATCACAGAAGGACAAATACTGTTATTAGTCCGTTATTATAAAAAGTCAAGGAAAGGTTTACATATGGAAGGAAATTTTCTTTGTTGGTTAGCAGGGGTGGGAAGGGAAGGGAGGGAACACTGTTAGATAGGTAGAGACAATAATTGATTTGTGTGAAGAGAAGGGCAATGTACCAACTGTGAGTGATCAACATGGTGGCACTGAGGAAGAGCAAGAAATGGAGAGGTACATGGGATGTACAGACAACAAAGATGAACTCTTTTGCATATACAGTACTGCATTGTCAGTGAAGGCAAATATGGATATATAGGTGGATAGATGGGTAGACAGACTGAACTATTAGGTATGTCTATGCAGGGAGGAGTGTGCCCAAGACCACGTATAGGGTTGGTAGACAATGTTTCTACAAGTGTATTGGTATGTTCTGTTAAGAATTCCCAGATATATAGTAAAGCTGACAAGGGACAAGGCTGTAGTCACTTCTTGGCCACAGCCAGCTACCCAGAGGGAGCAAGTAGTTGGATCTGTGGTTCAGGACCGTAGCTGCAGGGGACATCAAGCTCAACTGGCCTAATGTACTACACAAAACATTTTTCCACATCCTACTTTGGCAAGTAGTGAATAGGATCTTAAAAGCTTGCAAGTGGCCACCTAGATGCAACGATGGGTCTCTCCTCGTCCAGAGCAAAGAAGAATTAATCATGGAAACAATTAGTGCAAGCAACTGGTACACCGCACGATCCTCAGCCTATATGACTATGGGACCAGAAGAACTAGATGGTGCCCAGCTACCACTGTCAACCACTTGAAGGGGGATTTATGTAGGAGATCCTGGATACAGTGGGAGAACA
>NW_006921600.1:23393736-23400614 GCF_000298275.1 Orycteropus afer afer | reverse complement strand
AAAACTGGCAGTTCAAACCCACCAGCCACTCCTCGGAAGGAAGGTTGGGCAATCTACTTCCGTAGTGATACTGCCTTGGAAACCCAAGGAGGGGTCGTTGTGAGTCAAATCTGACTTGACAGCAGTGAGTTTTAGTAAGTTACTTCATTCTTTATCTCCTTGTTCATTAACTGAATTGCAGAGTTACTGCCTATGAACACCTCCCATATTCAGTGATGATGTCATAGGAAAACAAAGTAAAATTCAAACTGGACTGGCAAAATGTTAAGTGGAAATGCTAGGCTAATCTGAAGTTGGGCTTATAGGTGGATTCTGTTTCATGTGTTATCTGTGACATGGTATCTTAATAATCATTCTTTGAGCACCTACCTGTTTGAGATAATTACTGGTGATATGAATTGAGACATCCTGAGACTTTTCCAGGCTCTGCAGACACCGTTCCAGGGTTCCCACAAAGCTCTCACGTAGGTAATCCACTGAGCTGATCAGCTTGTTAGCCACTGCCTGATTAAGCCGTGAGATGATGAGCTCCTGGATCTGTCGGATGCAGCATTTGATTTCTCTGGTGCCCACTGGTTCCCCATTCTCAGGAATAATGACATCTATGGAAACAGAGAAATGAATGAGTCAGATATGAGGGGAAGAGGCAGGCACACTAAAGGGGTTTCCCATGACAGTGCCAAAGAAGTACTATGGTGACGGTTACAAAAACACATGGTTTATTTATGGACAACTCCAGACCCTCAGCATGACCAAGGGCTAAGTAACCTTCAACTATTTACAGAATCTAAAGATCCTGAGAAAGAGTCACTGTGTCTAAAATAAGCCAGTTGATTTTGGTAGCTTTTATGTCACAGTTACAAAAGGAGAACAGCAACATTTATTGAGTACAGACTACTTGAAAGGTACAAATGTAAGTATTTTACATTATGTAATATAATTTAATCCTTGTAACAACTTTGTCAAATGAGCATTACTGGTTATAAATTACAGATCACTTTGAGGACAAAGCCAGCACTGGGAAGGGGATGGTACAGTTAGGAAGTAATGCAGCCAGCATTTGAACCCAAAGCTCACTGATTCCAAAGCCTATGATAATATCTCACACTGCCTAGCATATTAATGAGAAAAATCCAAGAGCAGGGAATTACCAGATAAATAAAAAATAAGACTCAGTTGTTGTCCCCACTATGCTACTACCTCTCAGTATTAGAAAATGTGTTTTCCAATCTAGAGGATAAAAGAACTTAAGAAAAGACAAATTATGTACAAAAACATCTGCTCCTAAAAAGGCACTCTCATATTTATCGGTGGAAATTTAAATTAATGCCACCTCTTTGGCAATATCTACCATAATTTTAAACAAACAAATGAATGAAAAAAAAAAAAACCCACATACCCTTTGACCTAACTGTTCTACTTCTAGGAATTTTTTCCTAGAAATATGCTTTCACAAGGCCCAAAGATATGTACAAGAATGATCAACGTGAGAGTTTGTAATGGGGATGGGGAGTGGGGAAGAAACAGAATAAATGTCCACTGGCAAGGGAAAATTAAATAAATTAAGGTGTAAGAAGACAGATGTATACACACATTTATGGAAAGCTAAGATATACTGTTAAGTGAAAAAAGCAAGGTGCAGAAGAATATTTGGAGGGGAGGGAACTGGGTGACTAGGGGACAGTATCTTTATATCTTTGAATAAAGTGTCACGTATATAGTATATTTTAAAAAAATAAATAAAATTTTATTAAGTATGTCTAACATGATCCTCAGCATGCATGACCTTTAAAACAAACAGTAATAGAAATCTGGCTCCACAGGATATGTGATAGCTCTCTTCTCAATTTACTTATCATTGGCTTCCCCTAGGAAATATGCTTCAAGGACATGTAGAAAGGACACAGAGTAAAGCTAAGAACCAGACGTGTCAGTCATGTCCGATATGTAGCCAGCTTCTGCAGCAGATTCATAAATCCACAGCATAGTTAACAGCGAGACATGTGACCTACTTGGTCCCAGTTATCTTCATATCTGTTTGGCTAACCTCTGTATCCCTGGCACCAAGCATTGTCTGGCACACAGTAGACAAGTATTTCAAAGTCTGCCTGACCTACCTGCCCTGACCACCCTTTATCACATGCACTATGATGCCAGCACTGATGCTCGTGTCTTCAATTAAATACTGAGAAGACTTCCTAGGATTTCTACTGCAAGTGAACACATCACAGCAATTCCTTCCTACAGTGGGAATTCACAAAGGAGGAATCTTTCCTCATCTTTAAAAACGCCTGTAACAAATCAGGCATCCTGTGTTTACTAAAGTCAACTATATTCCCTTTGTATTTCTAAGTATGACATAGCTATACATCTTCATTTATATACTCATTCATTCTCCAAAGATGTATGTGTGCAAGACTGTGTTACCTGCTGCACGGGATATGATGATGAGACTCAGATCCTGTTCTTCAACTCTAAGAGTTTAGAAAATAGAAGAAAGGAACATAAATGACTAGGGGGGGAAAAAAGTGAAATATGCCAGAAATAAGTTGCGAATGAAATGCTGTGAATGTTCAGATGAATGAGATTATTATTAGCTATAAAAATTAAAGAAGATTGCATGAAAAATGGCATTTGGGAGAGGCCATTAAGGATAGGTTGTTGTTGCTGTTGTTATGTGCCGTTGAGTCGGACCCGACTCATAGCAACCCCTCCTTGGGTTTCCTAGGCGCTATCTCTACGGAAGTAGATTGCCCAACCTTGGAAATTCATAGACAGAGAAAAGACATTTCCAGTATAGGACAACAGCACATGAGTGAAGAAAAAGTGAAGAGAATGTACAAAGGACAGCAAGCAATAAACATCAACCAAAACAGAAATTACCAGAGGGTGCATAGTAGGAAATAGACAGGAAAAATTGGTAAGCACTAGACCTTGGAAGATCTTTAATACTAGGCTAAGGAGTTTAAACTTAGTCTTTAGGAACAGGTAGCAACTAGAGATGAACTGAAGAAGAAAAAAAAGTCAGGGAGCTCAATTAGGAAGCAACAGTCCAGTTAGACTAAAGAAGGGGGAACTGAGAAGCAGAGGTAAAAATAAAATATGGAAGACGACTCATTAGGACTTTGCAACTGATTGGATGTGGGGACAAAGGTGGAAAAATCAGTTAAAGACAATGCTGAGGTTTTGAAGCTGGGTACCAGAAAGGAGGTGGCATCAGTATTGAGAATAGATTAAGAAGCAGTGAAGCAGAGAGATTAAGAGTATGAGTTCAGGAATCAGATGTGCAGGTTCAAATCCTGCCTCTCTATTTACTGACTAGCTGTGTGACCTTAAGCAAATTAATCTTTCTAAGCGTTAACTAGTTCATCTAGAAAATGACAATAAGCAGAATCCACCTACACAGGCTGTTTTTGAAAAAATACTAATGTTGGGTTCCATGACAGTATCGAAACCTCAGACACCGAAAGGCCTGGCTAGTTATTTTGGCCCAATTTTGTTAATAACTGTTCTTGAAGGAAAGCTAAAAACATTACTTTGGGAAATCCTCCTGAGCTGGGTTTTAGGAGCAGCCTGAAAAGAAAATGAGACACAAGATAAAAAGCAGAACCAACAAAGAAGCATGGCCAGCCATGCTGAAAGAGCAAAGGTTGTATGTAGCATGACTTAATAACATTCCTTAAGCAGCCTTTCTTCAGCTCAATTAGGGCTAGGGAAATAGAGGTAAAATAGGAGATTTATAATGAATTTAGCAAAAGCTGGGCTAACAGTTTTTGCAAAAGTTTGGGCTAACCAAAGGAATGACAGTGGAGTATTTCAAGACCGTCTAAGAGGACGAGGAAAACCACTTTGGTAAATGATTTAAGGTAAGCTCCTGCAGCTCACAATGAGGTTGATGAAATTACCCTGAGGTTTCTTTGGGTTTAAGAGCTAATGTATTCAATTACCAGCTAGAAAAGGGTTACTCAACTCACTGCTGTCGAGTCGGATCTCTACTGCCACGGAAACCCTCCTTGGGTTTCCGAGGCAGTATCACTACAGAAGTAGATTGCCCAACCTTCCTTCTGAGGAGTGGTTGGTGGGTTTGAACCACCAGCCTTCTGGTTAGCAGTCAAATGCCTTAGACACCACGCCACCAGAATTCCCAGAAAAGGGTTGTTGTTGTTGTTCTTATGTGTCGTCGAGTCAAACCCGACTCAGCGACCCCTCCTTGGGTTTCCGAGGCAGTATCACTACGGAAGTAGGATTGCCCAACCTTCCTTCCGAGGAGTGGCTGGTGGGTTTTTGAACCGCCAACCGTCTGGTTAGCAGGCAAATGTCTTAGCCACTATGCTACCAGAGCTCCCAGAAAAGGGTTAGACACTTCAATAAGCCAGTTCTCGGTCAAGGTGGAACCTACCTTTAAATTCCATGTTAGCAGCATCATCCAGAAGTTCTTCCTTCATGGTGTTAAGTGTCTCAATGATCATGTCCTTCATTTCCTCCTGCTTTCGGTTGGCAATATTCATCAGTGATTCATACAACTCATTCTCCTTTTTTCGAGTATATTCCAGACGTTTGGGAGTAATCTGCAGGTCCCGCTGCATGTCAAAGGCCTGGTTAATAAAGATGTCAAGGCAGCGGCAGTGCACCAGGTTCAGGGCCCTGGCTACATCCACCAGGCGAGTCTGTAGCACCTGGTGGGAAAATGTGCTCAAGTGTCTCAGCTTCTCACTTTGTTCCACCAACATGCTGTGAGCTTTAGTGTCCTGGCCAGGGTCCCCACAGTTACAGTGACTGCTGCTTAGATAGTCCAGGTCAATGAGCTGGCGATAAAGTGGGGATCTTTCACTCTCAGTTCTTCTGGTGGAGGTGTCAATGATCTCTGAGCCCAGCTTCGGCACTTTGAAAAAGAATACAGGAATGGAGAAATACTTTCGGATTTCCCGAAGCTCTTGCTCATCCCTTTCTGAGAGTTCATCTTTGTGAAGCGCATAGGTTACTACAGGCAAGAAATCATTCACCAAGTCACCCAGAACATCCACTGTGGACCGGAGGCCTTGGCACGGTGCTACCACAATGTCCACTTCCTGGAAGGGGAAGGGGGTCAGATCAGCACCTTAGGGTCAGAATCAATCCTTGCCTCCCCAAAGTCCCATACTGAAACCAAAATCCAGATCTGTGATGGGGCAAGTAGACTTCTACCTATGATATGTTCACCTCCTTCCTCTGGTACCAACACTCCCTGGTGCAGCCTATGCAGGCAGGCACTCATCTAGAGAGAGTGAAAAAACAAGTCAGTAGAAAGGATGGCAGTCCCTTTAGCTGTTTCTGATCAAAAGAATATTTGGTCCCTGCCTTCCTTTGCTGCTTGAAAACTCCCATTGATTCCCTCCAAAAAAAAAAAAAAATAAGACAGGTAATGGGGTGGGGGAAAGGAACTGTCATTGAAATTATCAGACTAGGACAGAGTTTGCCTGGAAGAGTCCTCCCCCTCCTCATACCCCGCCCCTGCCATTCTAACCTGACTGACTCCCAAACATCCTTTCAATCTCAATGTATATGTTATGTCATACCCTTAAGAGTCTTTTCTATTACACAACCCCAAGCACTCTCTAGTTTCCCTTTTTTAACAATCAACACATTTATAGTATATTTAATTTAATACTCATCTTTCCCATTAGCCTTTATACTTTCTGAGGGCAAGGACCATGTCTATCTTCCTCACTATCGTAATCCTAGTGCTTAGCACATAGTCCTATTGTCGTCAAATCAATTCCAACCATATTGTTGTTGTTGTTATGTGCCGTCGAGTCGGCCCCGACTCATAGCGACCCCTCCTTGGGTTTCCGAGGCAGTATCACTACGGAAGTAGGATTGCCCAACCTTCCTTCCGAGGAGTGGCTGGTGGGTTTGAACCGCCAGCCGTCTGGTTAGCAGGCAAGTGTCTTAGCCACTATGCTACCAGAGCTCCTATTCCAACCATAGTGACCCTATAAGACAGAGCAGAACTAACCTATAGGTTTCCAAGGCTGTAAATGTTTACAGAAACAGACTGCTACATCTTTCTCCAGCAGAGCAGTTGGTGCATTTGAACTGCCAACCTCTCAGCAGCCAAGCACTTAACCACTGTGCTACCAAGGCTCCTTTAGGACATAGTACATTCTCAATATCAATGAATCAATTAATTACACGTTGAAACCATAATAAATAACTATGAACAAAATGAAACAGCCCCAAAATACATAAATCAGACTATAAAAGAGTTGAAAAGTCATATAGATGACTCCACAGTTATAGTGGGGGACTTTAATATGCCACTTTCAATGAAAGACAGAACAAATGGAAAGAAACTCAACAAAGATGCAAGAGCTAAATAACACAATCCACCAACTTGACCTTATAGATATCTACAGAGCATTTCACCCAACAACAGCACAATATACATTCTTTTCCAGTGCACATGGAACGTTTTCCATGATAGATCATATGTTAGGCCATAAAGCAAACCTTCATAAATTTAAAAACATTGAAATATTGCAAAGCATCTTCTCAGACCACTATGCTATGAAATTAGAAATCAACAATAGGAAGATCAACAGAAAAAGAGTAAACACGTAGAAAATGAACAACACCCTCCTTAAGAAAGACTGGGTAAGGGAAGAAATAAAAAGTGAAATTGAAAAATTCCTTGAATCAAATGAGAATGAAAACACAACATATCAAAATTTGGGGGACACAGCAAAAGCAGTGATCAGAGGCCAATTTATAGCAATAAATACACACATCAAAAAAGAAGAGCCAATCCAAAGACTTCTCCAAAAGAGTCAAAAGAGAACCTACAGATTGGGAAAAAATATTTGGTAATAACATATCTGACAAGGGACTTATCTCTAGAA
>NW_006921600.1:23341646-23390655 GCF_000298275.1 Orycteropus afer afer | reverse complement strand
AAGAACCACATGATCATATCAATTGATGCAGAAAAGGCATTTGATAAAATCCAACACCCATTCTTGATCAAAACTTTAAGCAAAATAGGAATAGAAGGGACATTCCTCAACATAATAAAGGGCATCTATGGGAGCTCTGGTAGCATAGTGCCTAAGACACTTGACTGTTAACCAGAAGGCTGAAGGTTCAAACCCACCAGCCACTCCTTGGAAGGAAGGTTGAACAGTCTACTTTCGTAGTGATACCGCCTTGGAAACCCAAGGAGGGGTCGCTATGAGTCAGGTCCAACTCCACGGTACCTAACAACAACAACATGCAAAACCAACAGCCAACATTATTCTCATTGGAGAGAGACTGAAACCATTCCCCTTGCGAACAGGAACCATACAAAGATGCCCTCTATCACCACTTCTATTCAACATTGTACTGAAGTACTAGCCAGGGCAATAAGGCAAGAAAGGGAAATCAAAGGCATCCAAATTGGTATGGAAGAAGTCAATCTATCCCTATTTGCGGATGATATGATCCTATATCTAGAAAACCCAAGAGACTCAGTTAAAAATCTAAGGGAACTAATTGAGAGATTCAGCACAGTGGCAGGATACAAGATCAACCTCCAAAAATCAGTTGGATTCTTCTACACCAGCAAAGAGATTGCTAAAAAAGAAATAAGGAAATCAAAACCATTTACAATAGTTACCAAAAAAATAAAATACTTGGGAATAAATCTTACCAGGGACACAAAAGACCGGTACAAAGAAAACTATAAAAAACTACAAGAAACCATAAGAGACCTACATAAATGGAAGAACATACCATGCTCGTGGACAGGAAGATTGAACATTGTGAAAATGTCAATTCTACCCAAAGCAATCTATACATTCAATGCAATCCCAATCCAGATCCCATCAACATTTTTTAAGGATATGGAAAAACCAATCACTAACTTTATATGGAAAGGAAAGAGACCTCGGATAAGCAAAGCACAATTAAAGAAAAACAACAAAACAGGAGGTCTCACAGTGCTGGCTCTCAAAACCTACTATATAGCCACAGTAGTTAAAACTGCCTGGTATTGACACAATTAATTTACACATTGAACTAAAGGCCAGGTTCACCAAGCATCATTACTGTCCTGTTGTTAGAGTGTGCAGGTAACTCAAAGTCTTGTTCACCTATTTTTGGTAATACCTTTATTTTCATGATCTCTTGGTATGGCAGATACTACAATTTGTCTGTCCAATATTTAGACTCTCTGTTATTGGGAGAGGCAGTATCCTTTACAGATAGGGACAGTCAGATGAGATGTAAGTGGGTGGAATTTCCAGGAAAGCTCTTTAGATGAGGGTTGATTCTACAAGGAAGTATGGTAGTTAGCTTGCCCTTCTTCCTGCTTGGAATGAAGATGTGCTAGGTAGTGCAAGCAGTGGTCACTCAGCAACCCTAAGGCTAACTTGAGGGTGGAAGCCAGTGTAAAATAAAGATGATGACTCAAAACAAGAGGGAGCCTAGATCCCTGATGGCCACAAAGCTGCCATACCAGCCCTGAACTGCCTGCCTTGACTTCTTTTATGTAAAAAGCATGTGTGTGTTTGGGGGGTCCAATTTAAATTTCTGTTTTTCTGATTATATTACTGTTACTTGTGATTGAACCCAATTGCAATACACCCAAGTCGCTAATGAATTTCAAGGACGATCTTTGGTTTAAAACAAACATTCTGCAGGTCCTTTACCCAACCTGTAGTTCTGCTTTATGTTCTATTTCTTTACTGAGGACATCAAAGCACTTAAAAAACCAAAAAACCAAACTCACTGCCATTGAGTCAGATCCAACTCATAGCGACCCCTCCTTGGGTTTCTAAGGCGGTATCACTACGGAAGTAGATTGCCCAACCTTCCTTCTGAGGAGTGTCTGGTGGATTTGAACCACCAGCCTTCTGGTTAGCAGTCAAATGCCTTAGGCACAACATCACCAGAGCTCCCAAAAGGCAGCATATAAATCCATCTACTGCACAGACTGCTCCTTTACATCTCTAAAATTGTCTACTTGGCTTGGCATTCCAGACCTAAGAGTTGACCTGGGACTCACGCCTATGTCACCACCATAGACACATAAACTTCACAAGTCTTCAGAGGTCTGCAAATTCAAAATCATAAATCTGTTCAAGTTTGTGTCTTCAACAGTTACCAGATATTGGAATTTTACTTCTTTTTCTAAAATAAAAAAAATCTCTCCCACTCCGAGAATAGTGCAAAGGTCTCACTTTCTTCACCAACAAAGAACTAAGCTTCATTTTCAAGGAGGTCACACAACTTCCATTTACAGGCTACCTTGAGCTCTGTAAAGCTGAAATTGCCTTACCATCTCATCATTTGTAATTTGAGAACATACCATATAAATCCACCAACTCTCTACCCAAGTCTAGGCCAAGTAGAAATGTGCTATTTCATCTGTGCCTCAAACTGCACAGAATGTTTTCTGGTTGGAAGACTAGTCTAACACTAATTGTGCTGTTCAAAACAAACCCCTTTTCACTATCCTGAGTCATACATGCTAGAGTTTGAATCATTCAGTAAGGCAGTCAAAAAGACGGTGATTAAGAAACTCTAAGGTTTAGAGTAGAGCAGAATTGCATAAATGCCTACATATAATAATTCAATAAAGAGAATTCCAAGAAATAAAAACTGTTATAAGGTTGAAAAGTGCAGGTGTTTTTTTTTTTAAATATGTATTTTAATATTGTAAAGCTGTCCTAAATATATATTTTTAAAAAGATAATCAATCAAACATATTAGAGAAAGATTATGAGAAGAAAACCTACATTTATTCAAAACTGAACTGTTGTTTAGAAAATTTTCAGAATTTCATTTGCTTATTTATTTGATGGATTTTCTTTAAAAATGCAAGGGAATAAGCAAAAACACGTGCCACCTCTTGAGGCTTAGGCTCAGAACCAGTAAACTATCACTTCTGCCTCACTTTATTGGGCAAAGCAGGTCACATAGTTAAACTCAGGCATGAGGAAATATACCTCACTGTTTTAGTTTCCTAGGACCACAAAGTAAGTGACTTTAAAGAACAGAAATCTGATTTCTGATTGTTCTGAAGGCTGGAAGTCCAATTCAGGATCTTGGTTGGGTAGATTCCCCCAGGGCTTTGAGGGAGGAAGTGCTCCACGCCTCTCTCCTAGCTTCTAGTGGCTGCCAACAATTTTTGGTGTGGCACAGTACCTAAGGCATTTGACTCCTAACCAGATGGTTGTCAGTTCAAACCTACCAGCCACTCTGTGGAAAGAAGACAGGGCAATCTAAAAAAAAAAGAAAAAAAAAAGAAAAAATAAATTTTCAGGCTTTCACAAAGACCTTTTTGTGTGTGCAACAGAACCATGAGCCAAAGCTGCAAAGTCTCTTTGTAGGACCAATATCTTTATAAGAGACAAGTTAACTTTACTTCTTCACAGGCGCAAATTCATTAAAAAGGGAAAAAAAAGACTCGGGGCTTTCTAATGGTAAGATAACCTATATATAGTAGCACAAAGAAAGAAGCTGTCCACTCCTAAATACAAACAAACGAAGAAAAAAACAAACTCATTGCCATCTCGAGTCAATTTCGACTCATAGCGACCCCTCCTTGGGTTTCCAAGGCAATATCTCTACGGAAGTAGATGGCCCATTATTCTTCCTTCTGAGGAGTAGCTGGAGGGTTTGAACCGCCATCTTCTGGTTAGCAGTCAAATTCCTTAGGCACTAATCTTGTACTAAGTAACAATGGCTAGAAAACAGGTAATTTGCTCTCTCTACTCCATTCCCCAATTAATTAACTTACAGTAGTTGGTCTCACTGCTCTATCATGAATGTCAGAGATAGGCAAGGAGTTGCTGGCTGAGACTTTGGCAGCAGTACAAATCAGACAGGAATGTGACATGCAA
The DNA here is from genome assembly GCF_000298275.1 of Orycteropus afer afer. Taxonomy (NCBI): domain Eukaryota; kingdom Metazoa; phylum Chordata; class Mammalia; order Tubulidentata; family Orycteropodidae; genus Orycteropus; species Orycteropus afer. Next base: position 23,386,725 of record NW_006921600.1, on the reverse strand, counting down.
TTCTGCAATACTCATGGTGAAGGAGTGATTCATGCCTGACGATTATAAACAAAAAGGAAGCCAGCACTGTCTCCTGGAGACAGGGAATGAAGAAATAATTAATATTGAGAGTATCAAGCCAGAGCTCTCCTTGCCCTATTATGGCCACCTGAAAGGAAAATCTGACCTCAGATTGTCTGTTTCATGGAAGGCTATATGCCTACCACCTAGAAAGTGCCTGCCACTTAATAGGCATTTCAATAAAAAAATGTGGAATGAATAAATGATGCCTTTACTACTTACTCACAACTACTTTTAAACATCATATGTGAAAGTTTCTGTCTTTTAACCCACATCCACACATTTAAAGATTTCTCCTTATCTGGAATTGCTGTTGGCTCTCTACTCCAAGAATGAAGCAGTGGGTAAGCATTCTTCTCTCAACTCAATCAAGAAAACAGAATTTTAGGGAATCACAAAAGTATCCCATAATTCCCATTTGGAGTCACACTGAATTCCTGAAGAGATTTCTCTTGCAGAACACATTCAGCACAAATCCATGGAGTTTTTGGAAGTTGATCTGTTACTATTAATTTTACTGGCAGGATGCAGAGACTACAACAGAAAGCAGAATGCAAGTCCTCAAACACCAGAATTCACTAATTTGGTTTTATTTTTGATGTAAAATATTATTCTAAAATGCCAAAAGCAAACATTCAATTACTGAAGAAGCCTGACCCTTCTTATTAATTCTTTAGGAATACTGGTTCTTATTAGTCAGAACCCCTTACCCAATGGCTCATGGTGCATTCATTAAAATAACTATAGCTAAAGAGGATTACAGTGATGACTCAAACAGAAACCAGTTGTGTGCTCAGGCTACACATGGTGGGCAGCAGATGTCTACTTTCTCTACAGTTCTTTGGCCTCAGTTTTACATCACACAGAATATAGGTGCATAACTATGTAATAGTCTTGTTCTTGCTCAGCACAGCCTTGCACTCAATCCCTATCCCCATATCCTCGCTATCTTTACTTCCAATTCTTTTTCCATCCATTCTCACAGGGCAATTTAAAGACCGTTTCTGTTTGTTTTTACAAAAAGGTTGATTCTCCTTCCTTTTTATGCATTCCCCTGAACTGTCACTCTTAAATATTAATTACATATTACAGAAAATGCCTCTCCATTCTTGTTGTATTGTAGAAAATACCCTCTTGTTAACCCTCAATTATCAGTGATACAAACCCTCTCCAAGGGGTAGCTGCAATCAAATAGGTTTCTAAGCTATAATATGCGTAAGGAGAAATCAAGACTAATGTGAGGCCAACCCAGAGCTTTATTCCGGCAATCAACACAGTATACATACAAGCTCATCTCCCCACCTAGTCAAAGCATCACTGTGGTGACTAGGAGGCCAGAAACAAAACTTAGGAGACAAAAAATCCCAACTCAGCCCCTAAGGACCTAACCTGTCTTTCTATATTTCACACTGCAATGGATTAGGTAAAAGATAAACTAACAAGAAAGTACTGAATAGCCTCTATACATTCTACTTTGTGGGTACTCGAACATCAGGTACCTTTAAATGGAGATAAAGGTAGGAATCTGAAGATTTATTTTCCATTTATTTATTTATTTATTTATTTACTTTTTATTGTCATTTGGGTGAAATTTTACAAAGCAAATTTGAAGATTTATTTCTCTTACCACTCACTACTAGATTCATCAGGAGTTAGAAAATCATAATAGTAGAATGGAAAAGAGAAAAAGGAGACTAACTTTTAACTTTATATAAACCAAAACCAGTTGCCTTCAAGTCAATTTGGACTCGAGGCAGTGTGGTAGTTAAAGTTTTGTGTCAACTTGGCTGGGCCTGGTTTTGAATAGCTGGGCAGCTGGATGCAGTATTCCCCGTGATGAGACTGGCAATCAACTCCATGGTGGAATCTGCCGCGAGCAGCTGAACAGCTGCTTTAGGGATGTGGTCTGCTTCCCGTATATAAGGAGAACCTTTGGGAATGGTCTGCAGCTTTTTAGCACGCTTGAATCCGGCATGGAGCCAAGTCTTCATTCAGCAGCCTGCCATGCTCTGCCGATCCTGGGACTTTTTCTGGAGTTGAATCAATGGCCTGCCATGTGGTTTGGTAATATCTAGACTGTGCCTTTTTACTTGTCGACCTTGGGTTTATCAGCCTCACCAGCCAGTAGCTGCCTGAGGGAAAAAAAGCATCCAGCTTCAGTGGGCCAGGAGCAAGAGGCAGAGCTGAGGCCCAAGGCTGATGGGCTTTCACCCAGCCCCTAGAGCCTGGCACTTTGTACTCGGACTTCTAGCCTCCAAAACTGTAAGAGAATAAATTCTTGTTTGTTCATGCCACCTTTGGTGGTATATTCCTGTCAAAGCAGCACTAGGTAACCAGAACACACAGGGTTTCAATGGCTGTTTTTTCAGAAGTAGACTGCTGGGCCTTTCTTTTAAACTACTTCTGAGTGGACTCAAACCTTCAACCTTTTGGTTAGCCGTCAAGCATGGTAATTGTTTGCACCACTCAGAGACTCTTAACTTTATATACTTCTGTATTATTTATATTTTTATAATATCTTTCTCTTCTTTCATTTTATCTCAAACATTATAGTGAATTATGAAGAATTCTGCCTCTAATCAAAGCAGAATAAGAACTGTAAGTAAGCTGGAACAAGAAGGACTTAAATTTAACAAAAGGGAGAAGTTCCAAATGAATGATAATCCAGGAAGGGACAAATGACTGGAAGATTAGGAAATCCTCTTCTCAAAACAACAGTGATTTACTCATTCAAAGGGAGGAGTGAACTGGTCTACTTTGTGCCAGACACTGTGTGAGGTATTCTCTTATTTAAGCTCACATCAATATCAATCCTAAAAGATAGGGTTTACTACCCTTATTTTATAAATGAGGGTACTAAGCACCAGAGTCACACAGCTAAGTGACAAAGTCAGGAAGTAAATCCAGGTCCACTTGACTACCAAACCAGTGTTCAAACAGTAACTGAAAGCCCATTGTTTGTCAGGCACTGTTTGATTTGATAGTAAGGAAGTTTTGAAAGACAAATAAAGGGTGAACAAGATGATTTCAGGAATCCTAGCAATCCTAGGGGTTATATGTTGGTAAGTATAAGCTGGTTACCAAATAAAGGCCCTACTATGAAATAAGACAGTCTCTCTCAAAGAGTGGTTGAGACATCACAAAAGAAGTAAAAAAGAGTATTTTTAGTAGTCCCAACAAAAGAACTTGTCTGTTGACAGTACTTTTTCACCTGAGTCTCTGAATCAGGGCAGACTCCCTAGCCCCACTGCCCTCTACTCCCAGGGAAACACAAGAAAATCTTGGCGTCAGTAAAAACGGAGAGAAACTCAACTGGTGCAGCAATAGATACGATTCTAGCAAGGGTAGAAAACAAAAGAGGAAAATTAAATTTATAATCTCTTTGTCAAATTTTCTCCCCAAGAACTAACCTGAAGGTCAGAGATGAATGAATTCATAATGGAGAATGAAAATATATAGCCTCAGCTCCAAGTCATTCTTTTAGGAGTTATCAAGGCTACTATAGTGAGCACAAACCAAAAATCCAAACCCACTGCCACTGAGTCGATTGTGACTCATAGCAACCCTACAGGACAGAGTAGAACTGCTCCATAGGGTTTTCAAGGCAGTAAATCTTTATGGAAGTAGGTTGCCACATCTTTCTCCCAAGGAACAGCTGGGTGGGTTCGAACCACCAACCTTTTGGTTAGCAGTCAAATGCTTAACGGCTATGCCACCAGATCGCCTTATGGTGAGCACAGGAGTTAAAAGAAAATCTTACATGATCCTACTTATGTGAAATATTCATAAAAGGCTAATGCATAGGGACCAAAGTTCATTGGTGGCTACCTTTGATACGTGCAAGGGGAAAGGGAGGGGTATTGCCTAAGTAGTACAGAGTGTTTGTTGTTGTTAAGTGCCATTGAATCAACTTTCAGACTCACAGAAACCCTATGTACAACAGAATGAAATACTGCCCAGTTGTGCACCATCCTCACAATCCTTGCTATACTTGAGCCCATTGTTGCAGCCACTGTGTTAATCCATCTCATTGAGAGTATTCCCCTTTGTCACTGACCCTCTACTTTACCAAGCATAATATCCTTCTCCAGTGAATAGTTCCCTTCTGACCACATGACCAATATAGGTAAGATGAAGTCTGGCCATTCTCACTTCCAAGAAGCATTCCAGCTGCACTTCTTCCAGGACAGATTTCTTCATTCTTCTGGCAGTCCATGGTATTTTCAGTATTCTCTGGCAACACCTTAATTCAAAGACATCAACTCTTCTTCAGGCTTCCTTATTCAATGTTCAGCTTTCACATGCACATGAGGTGACTGAAAATATCATAGTTTGGGCCAAGTGCACCTTACTTAGTCTTCAGAGTGACTTCTTTGCTTCTTAACAGTTTAAAGAGGTCTTTTGCAACAGATTTGTCCAGTGCAATACGACATCTAATTTCTTCATTGCTGCTTCCTTGGGTGTTGATTATAGCTCCAAGTAAAATGAAATCCCTAACAACTTCAATCTTTTCTCCATTTATTGTGATTTTGCTTTTGGGTCCAGTTGTTTGTTTTATGCTGAGGTGTAATCCATACTGAAGACTGTAGTCTTTGATCTTCATCAGTAAGTGCTTCAAGTCATCTTCATTTTCAGCAAGCAAGCTTGTGTCATACACATATCGCAAGTCATTAATGAGTCTTCCTCTAATCTTGATGCCGCATTCTTCTCCATATGGTCCAGCTTCTTGGATTATTTGCTCAGACTGAATAAGTGCGGTGAAAGAATACAACCCTGACATACACCCTTCCTGGTTTTAAACCATGTAGTATCCACTTGTTCTGTTCGAACAACAGCCTCTTGGTCTATGTACAGGTTCCTCATGAGCACAATTAAGGATCTGGAATACCCATTCTTCTCAATGTTATCCATAATTTGTTATGATCCACACAGTCAAATGCCTTTGTATAGTCAATAAAACACAGGTAAACATCCTTCTGGTATTCTTTGCTTTCAACCAAGATTCATCTGACATCAGTGTTCTAGTTACCTGGTACTGTTCTGACAAAAATATAACACAAATGGGATGGCTTGAACAAACAGTTTATTCTTTTACAGTTCGGGAGGCTAGAAGTCTGAGTTCAAAGTGCCAGGCTCTAGGGACTGTGTGAAAGCCCCTCAACCTTGGGCTTCAGCTCTGTCTCTTGCTCCTGGCCCACTGAAGCTAGAGGCATCTTTTCACTCAGGCAGCTATTGGCTGCTGAGGCTAACAAGCCTAAAGTCAAACAAATAAAATGGCACAATCCCGATGTTAATAAACCCCATGGCAGGTCATTAATTCAAGTCCATTGTAAGTCCCAAGGTCGACAGAGCATGGCAGGCTGCTGAACAACGACATGGCTACATGCAGGGTTCAAGTGTGCCATAAGCTAGAGACCATTCCCAAAGCTGTTTGTTATATACAGGAAGCAGACCACATACCCAAAGGCAGCTACCTTTAATGTTTTTAATGCATAGAAAGATACACTAAATACTATAACACTATATACTAAGACAAACATTCAACTAACATTAAATACAAATCGTACCTACATACAAATTTGACTTAAAGACAGATTTGGGAACAGAATTCATTTGTAAAGCAGGGCCTACAAGTATGCAGGATAGTTACATTTCACTGTGTATATCAGTGTGTGTTAGGGCAGAAGAGATGTTCAATAACAGGAACACCAGGTCATTGCCTATAAGGAATTTATAATTGAGCATTTGCCTGAACTTCCCATATCCCTGTTTAAACATCACTTAGTTCCTGTTTCTTCTTGCCCCACAGAATCATGGTTTCTTTCTTGTCCTAAAACCTTTCACTCAGCCTTCTTTCCTACTTTACTTACCACCCTTTATCTTTCACTCCAGATACATTCAAGAGATGACATGGAATCTAACTAGAGATGAGCACACATAACTAATTTTGCTTTATAAGGTACCATAATGAATGACAACAACTAGACAACAATTGAGAAATGCTAGTTTTTCCAGCAACCAACAATGTCTGGTATATTTTGAGATTAAAATTTTGCATTTACTTTTGTCATTTTAAGTAAAATCTTTTATAATGATTATATGTTGTAAAAATATTAACTGCAGAGAAATTAAAAATATCACATCAGTATGACATCAAAAAAATTCTTCACTGGTAGTTGTTAATTAAGGAATATGAAGAGAAAACTTTACTACTTCAATCGGTCAAGAGTTAAAAATTGTGAAAAAATAAGTTCATTTGCAAGTCATTAGACCGTTCCTGGAAATATTAGTTTATCTTAGTTCTCTGAAATATACCCTACCGGACAGCACCATGAGCTAGTAACCAAGTCAGTGTGGGCAGTCTGGCTCCCAGGTGATATGTACATTTGTCTACAGAAAACACTGTGAGGATAAACAGGCATTGATAACAGCAGAACAACTGCTGTTGTTAGGTATTGTCAAGTTGGTTCCAACTCATAGTGACCCTGTGTACAACAGAAGGAAACACTGCCCAGTCCTGCATCATCCTCACAATCTTTGCTAGGCTTCAGCCCACCACTGTAGCTAAATCCATCTCACTGAGGGTCTTCCCTCAAGTTTACCAAGCATAATATCCTTCTTCAAGGACTGGTCCCTCCTGATGACATGACCAAAGTAAAAGTGACAAAGTCTGGCCATTCTTGCTTCCAAGGAGCACTCTGGCTGCACTTCTTTCAAAACAGACCTGTTCACTCTGCTGGCAGTCCATAGTGTCTTCAACACTCTGCCAATACAATTCAAAGGCATCAATTCTTCTTCAGTCTTTCTTATTCACTGTTCAGCTTTCACATGCATATAAGTCAACTGAAAATATCATGGCTTGGATCAGGCACACCTTAGTTTTCAAAGTGACATCTTTGTTCTTTAACACTTCGAAGAGGTCTTTTGCAGCAGATTTGCCCAGTACAATACATCGTTTGATTTCTTGACTGCTGCTGCTTCCATGGGGGTTAATTGTGGATCCAAGTAAAATGAAATCCTTGGCAACGTCAATATTTTCTCCATTTATCATGATGGTGCTTATTGGTCCAGTTGTGTGCATTTTTGGTTTGTGTATATTGACGTGTAATCTATACTGAAGGCTGTAGTCTTTGATCTTCATCAGTAAGTGCTTCAAGTCATCTTCATTTTCAGCAAGCAAGGTTGTATCATCTACATATCACAGGCTGTTAATGAGTCTTCCTCCAGTCCTGATGCGGCAGTCTTCTTCATATAGTCTAGCTTCTTGGATATTTGCTCAGCGTACAGATTGAATAAGTATGGTGAAATGACACAACCCTGATTCATGTCTTTCCTGATTTTAAACCTTCCTTATTTTAACCTACAATATTCCCTTGTTCCATCTGAATGACTGGTTTATGTATATATGCCTCTTGGTCTATGTATAGGTTCCTCATGAGCACAATTAAATGTCTTAATTGAACAACTGACAACAAAGTAAATTGCCACAGTAAATGAAACACCAGTGCTAAGCTGCAGAAATTTCATATCAGGCTTAGAAAGTTTAATCATTTCTGCTCTTTTTAATTCCTTTCCTTAAACTTTTACATGGGAAAAAATATATATAGAGAGAGAGAGATAAATAAACACATAAGAAGCTCTGGTGGCACAGTAGGTAAGCACTCAGCTGTTAACCAAAAGGTTGGTGGTTCTAACCCACCAGCTGCTCCATGGGCAAAAGATGTGGCAGTCTACTTCTGTAAAGATTACAGCCTTAGAAACCCTATGGGGCAGATGTACTCTGTCCTATAGGGTTGCTATGCGTCTGAATCAACTTGACGAGTTTGAGTTTTTGTGATTATGAACGTAAGCTTGGAGGCAGACAACTGTGTTTCATTGGACTTATGTTAAGAAAAGAGAAGAGAAGAGGAGGTGGTGGGTGTGTGCTACAAAGAAGGATGAGGGTAGGCTAAAGCTAGTATTTTTTTATATAAAGATAGAAAAAGTGAATATGTTGAATGGTGAAATGTGTTGCTGAGTAGAAAATGAATACATTTTAACACTAAATAAGGTTTTGGATACCAATGTCTCAACAGTTTTCTTCTACTGTTGAATTACGAACTAAGAATTTCAGGGGACACAGAGCTAAAAAAAACTAGGAATACCAAGCAGTGTGGGTCCATGTGAGTTAGCCCATTCTGGAACAAATTGAAAATGGCTAATTTATGAGGACTTTAAAGCAGCATATTAGAAGAATGACCATTGTATGACAGGGTAGGGGGAAATTCTGCTTTGATAATTTGAAAGCTCAAAATGAACATTTCATTTCCCCTCATTCAATCTTGGTTTCCTTTAGCTAAATGTTTCCTTTCTTTATTGCCTCCCTTATAAACCAAATGAAAAGCTTGTTTAGCACTAACTTGGTCCTAAATATAACTGGGGCTAACCAAAAAGATCTTTCTTACTGGCATGACAAATCTTCAAGGTAGCTGTGACATGCTTCCAGCAGTGAGCTAAGCTTCACTGATGTATTTAATAGAGATGGGAGCATGACTGTAGAGAAAGAGCAGTGCCTGAACTCCCTAGGCAAAGACTGCAAAGGCCCCTCTGAGGATCAGGATCAAAGGGTTCTAAACTTAGAACCACAAGTCAGTTACTATTTCCGCATCAAAATCATTGAAGAATTAAAGCAGATCTGCAGAAACACTGGCTAAGGAAGCCTCATAAACCACATGAAACAGAACACTAGAGGCTAGAGAATTCCTCAAGACAAGAGTGAGAATATGGATTTCAACTGTGCTGAGAGAAAGCTACCCAGCAGCCTCCTCAATTGCCACCTCAGTTTGACTACTTAGTGCATATCAGGAACAGGCACTGGGAACTTGTACCAGTAAGATACCTGCTTAGATAAGTGCTTGGAGAGTGCTTCTTACTTTCCTTCCTTTGACTCATATCACCTCAACTCATGTAACACAAGTAAATGACCATTTGAAATTAAAACCAATAAACATAAAAGAATACAGAAATCAATCTCTCCCGAAATCAGGTACAAACTCAATCTTGCCTCTCCTAAGGATGGTTTTGTTCATATTCTAAGATTGTTTTTAAAAGACAAAAACAAGAAAAATCATCACCCAGCTTACAGCAGTGATTTCAGCTAATGAACAATATTTTTTAAAAATTGCAAGTCATGGCATCAATTTAGTGGTTGCTACCATCATTTTTTAAAAAATAAAGTTATATAGAATAATAAAGAAAATATTTGTATTTTGCAGAGAAAATAAAAGTATTGTTTCATGAAACTTTTGTTTCAAATGTGTATGTATATATGTACTTGGTTGTGATGTGAAATTTATTTCTTACAGTGAGTTAAAGTAAAAAAGAGTTTGAAAAAACACCGAGCTAAGGGAAATTTGAATGAACTGGACCAGAGTGGTATGTAACAGAAAGATTATGTATAGATTAAATATTTGAAGTGTGAAGTTCTTGGGTCATCTGAACAGGCCTCAGTCAACAAAGATTACTGTTAGAGTTATCCAAGAACTTTCCCACATTCTGGAGCTAAGAAGTAAGAGCTCTCAGTCTGAAGACAGAGGAAACCCACCATTAATTGAAGCTGAGCTGATTCACCAAAACACAATAAAAAGTTCAAAGGATTAAAAAATAAATAAAATGAGCTGAGATTCTGTTGGGGGTTATATAAAACTTCTGGTTATAGATAGTGGCGATGGTAGCATAACAAGGTGACTGTAATTAACGTCACTGAATTGTACTCTTAAAAATGGTTAAAATGGCAAACTTTTTGTTACATATATTTTATTACAATAAAAATTTTTAAAAAGCTCTTTTCTCACTTGGCTACTTGAAGACCGACTGCCATGATGAACAACAAGATTAACTACGTGGACCCGAAAGTCATGACCAACCAGCTACTTCAGCAGAAACAAATGGCGATCAATATCCTTCACCCTGAGAAGGCAACACCTATGACAGAAATTGAGGAAAAACAGCCAAATGTACAAGACTACACCAGAGATCATCTTTGTGTTTGGATTCAGAACCCATTTTGGTAGTAGCAAGACAACTGACTCTGGCATGATTTACCATGGATCTTGATCTGTGGTGACAGTGTGGATTTTGTACCAGAGAATCCTTAAACTATAAAAACTTAAAAAAAAAAAAAAAAAAAGTGTATTTTTTTCCTTTAAACTGAGCTGAGAGAAAATGGTGGCTTATATACATAGGCCCTTCTCAAGATAAAAGAAATCTGGACCCTGGAAGGAGAGGAGGTAATAGTTTCAACTTTTAGAGCACCACAGGCTATGATCACAATCAGAGGACACATTCATTAACTGGAAACCAAGCCTCTTAGAACAGAGGTAGATGAAAAGGTTATAAGAAAGAAGAAACCACTTTCCCAGTCCTGCCAAACAGCCCTTCCTTCCTGGCACAGCTAACCAAAGTGATGGACTTTATTCTGAGCATGTTTGTATTCTTTTATTCCTACCTAACTCCTGACCCCTGACTTAAGTCACAGCCTTTGCTGATCTCCATTTGGCCTAATCAAATAACCCAGTCCCAGTTATCCAGCAGGCAAGGAAGCCTAGAACAGGAGAGGAGTCCTTCCTAACTGAAGCTAAGAATACTAGTTAGACAGTACGATCTCTTAGGAGATGTCACAAGAATCTGTGCTCTCTTTGGGAATTTACTTCAAGAAAGAAGCAAACGTGTTCCTTACCTGACTGGATTGCCGTATCTCCTTATACTGAGCCAACCTCATCCTCATATGCCCAAGTTCCTTATAAAGTAGCAGACATGACCTGTCACCCCTAATAAATTTATGGCTAGGTCTAAGGAGAAAGCCACAAATTCTTTACTTGGTCTCAATTCTAATAAGAACAATAACTACCCTTTGTCTTATCGATCCTTTTAGAAAGGGATGGCTAGCAGCAATTCCAGCAACTGCTTTCTTCTAAGAAATGAAAAAGGACTTCTAAGTCTAATCACAATTATTTTGTAAAAGTATATCAAGAGGAAAGTATCACATTTCTTCTATTTTAGAAAGGGGGATAGGAAAGCAAGGAGACAAACTGCTCAGGGCCTACCGCATGGTAGTACAGGCTGAGATGGATCTATGCCCCTGGCTGTTTTTCAACCTCCTAGATCATGTTCTTTTGACTTCACAAACTGAAGTTCAGAGCCCAGAGTATATTTTGCCAATTACATTCTGAGATAACATAAATAAAAGAAAAGCTGGTAAGTGTGTGTGTGATTGCTATGTAAGTATGAGATTGGTACCTGTAAGAGGGCATGATGCATCGTCACCTCCAGTTCAGCTAAAACATGGGCAGCATCCTCACTGTCCTCTTGGACCTCCAGGTCCTCCTCAGGAATGGTCTCCCAGTTGCCCTGGTGAGCAACCAGAGTGTGCACTAGTTCATACTGGCCAGGGAGTGCCAGGCTGACCCGAGTCTGAGTCCCATAGGTGAAGCGGAGGCGCCGAAGCTTACAGCTCTCCTCACTGCCCAGCTTGGTAGTAGGAAGCACCTGCACCCCCAGTAACAGGTTCAAAAGCTGGCACTTGACATTACAATCCTGGCCGAGGATCAAGATGCAGGGGAGGCAGTCCACAATCTGCTGGAGGTACTTCTCTTCCTTGGGTGGGAAGGAAATGCAGCTCAGCTGGCCTGGTTGGGGAAGGGAAGGGTGGGAAAGGAAAAAGAAGTACAGAGAGAAGAGTGAGGAGGGGCAGAGAGACACATACACAGAGACCCTGTTAGGAGGTAGGGTCTAAGAGGAGGAATTTCTAGGAGCCTCTCAGTTGAAGGAAATGCTGGGAAAACATCCCAGTCAGAAAAGGCTCTTCAAATATCAAACAGAATCTTCTTCTCTGGCTCACTGCCAGGGAATGAGCTGTTGCTTCTACCCAGAAAAGGTGGCCTATAATCATTGTCACTGAGTCAATTCCGACTCATAGCAACCCTATAGGACAGAGTAGAATTGCCCTTTAGGGTTCCCAAGGCCATAATCTTTATAGAATCGGACTGCCCCATCTTTCTGTCACAGAGTGGCTGGTGGGACTGAACCTTCAACCGTTCAGTTAGCCAAATTAAAACAAAAAACAAAAAACCGTTGCTGTGGAGTCAATTCTGACTCATAGTAAACCTACAGGACAGAGTAGAACTGCCCCACAGAATTTCAAAGGCTGTAATCTTTACGGAAGCAGACTGCCTCATCTTCTCCCACAGAGTGGCTGCTAGGTCCAACCGCTGAACTTTTGGTTAACAGCCAAATGCTTTAACCACTATGCCACCAGAGCTCACCCAAGGAGAAAGGATACCTAAATATATCCAAATTAAAGCTTTCCTTCTAAAAGAAAGCCTAATACTTGAACACATATGATCCTTTTAAAGTTCTCTACCACCTGCACTTAAGACGTATTTTATAACTAAATGTGTATATGCACTACATCTTTAAATCCACACATATCAAAACAGAATTTATTCAAATTTGCGTAAGCTCCAGAATCTTTTTTCCAGCTCATCTCCCTGATCATGGGTGACAGCATCCCAGCTGCCAAGTCATCTGTTTTCTTGAAACATCAGGTGCTCAATTAACATCAGTTTCTCCTAATCAGATCACATTCCTTCAGCTTATTGATGACAAGACCCTTTATAAGATGAAGGGAAAGGACTGCCTGTTACAATAAAATCCAAGCTAATTTAGGAAAAGACACAATTCTCAAAAAACATCTTTCTTTCAGGACAGCCACCACAAATCTAGCTAGCTAGTTCCCCAAAAGAGACTCACAGAGTATTCAAAGGAGAATGAAAAGCTTTCTAAGATATGAGAACTTCTGTCTGGAAAAAAAAAAAAGTCAGAAATTAGTTCACTGAACTAATCCTCATATTCTGAACTAGATCTTTTCTCTACCTCTTCAAGAGCAGGGCCTTACCTATGCCTAAGATTCAGGAAACCCTTGCATTTACTCAGAAAGGCACAGACAGCCATAAGGTGGTCAATCTATGCATGATATATACACCTCTTAATTGAAATTTTGGATGACACCAAATGAAACAGCATTCACCTAACCATGAACTGCATTAAACCATTTATAAGCTGCTTTTTTTGCTCCTATAACTGAAGCAAGAAGGAGCTCTGGTGGCACAGACAGTTAAGCACTCAGCTGCTAACTAAAAGGCTGGTGGTTTGAACCCACCCAGCAGCTCCACAGGAGAAACCTCTGGCAACATGCTTCCATAAAGATTACAGCAAGAAAATCCTATGGGGCGGTTCTACTCTGTTACATGGAGTCGCTATGAGTCAGAACAGACATGACAGAACCTAACAACAGTTGAAACAAGAGAGGGTTGACTCATTAAAGATGTTATCCTACTTCAGACTGAATCTACTCTGCTACAAACCTGTTTTGAAATCCTCAAGCCTTCATCTCTTCCACAAATGGTACCACCAAACCAGAGATAAGGTTTAAAGAGGTCTCCCTTCACCCAGACCCCTTTATGTATTTTCTTAAGGCTCTTCCTTTCATGTCTGTGCTATCTCCCTGGCCCACACATGTACATCAACAGCAACACACACTGAAACAAGGAAATCTACTGTCCTGGAAAAGTGTTGGGTTCCTTTGAAAAAGCAAAGAGTATTAAATGAGTACCTAATTCTGTGCAAGGTATTCACTAAGCACAAGAGTAGACTACATGTCTCATCTTTGACTGACAATCTATAAGCAAGAAGGACATGGCCAATTGCTGTGTGATAACTTAGCAAGTGGCAATAGGCCAGTCAGAGTCCCTGAGCACCTTGTTCACAACTTCTCAGTGTTTATCACAGTTTATTCTAATTATTTCTTTATAATTATTAAAAGCAGAAAGAACCATCATATTTCTACCTGAATCCTCAACATCCAACACAATGACTGACATATACCAAGTACTTAATATTATATATTATCTGTCCTGTGTAAGAATCCATTTAGTGTGAAGAACTGTCTACAGAAAACTATGAGCAATTCCACCAAGTACTTGGAAAAGTTCAATATACTGTAAAGGCAACTGTTATTCAAAGGAGCTCTGGTGGCATTTGACTGCTAACCAGAAGGCTGGCAGTTCAAATCCAGCAGGCACTCCTCAGAAGGAAGACGGGGCAATCTACTTCCGTAAAGATTTACTGCTTAAGGAGCTATGGTGGCATAGTGGGTAAGGCATTTGGCTGCTAACCAGGTTCAAATCCACCAGCTGCTCAACAGAAGGAAAATGGGGTAATCTACTTCCAGAAAGATTTACACCCTCAGAAACCCAATAGGGATTGCTATGAGTTGGGACTGACTTGATGGCAGTGAGTTTGGTTTTTTGGTCATTCCTAAAAAACTTTGACCTTTCGACATGGAAACTAGATGTGGACAAAAGAATAGGGCCTCCCTCACTCCCCTTTCAGAATTTAACTACCATTGTCTCAGCCTAAACAGTGAGAAGTCCAGCTAGATTGTGTTTACTGTCACCTAAACTTCCTATCTTTCATCTTTTCCTATTCCTTCTCAGATTTCTCTAATAGGTGTCTAAGTGTAAATTTATATGGACACACTTTACAACTTCTACAATAAAAAAGTTGTTAAACAGCAAACTAAATGAGTTCTGTGACTGCTGCTGCTAGGAAAGTGGATAACAGGGAACAAAAACACACTAAACCACTTTTCAGGACCAGAGGGAGAGGCCTCAATGCTTCAGAGACAATGTCAACTACAGGAAAAACAGTAAAACATGCTGCATCTGCCAAAACCACAGCAGACACACCCCGTTATACTTTGACTCAAATCATCATCTCCCAATCTCTCTTACCAAACTAGTCACTACAAATAAGCCTGCTAGTATCAATCAAACAACTAAAGACTAGTGTGGGCATGGGGACTTAAGTTGAGCACAGTTCTAGTGTTTCATATCCATGTACCTTGCTAGGGTCCTGTGTACAATTTCTGGAGAGAAGCCAGGTCTTCAATATGGACATCACCATCTCTGTTTTTCAGTATGTGATTATTGAAGCCCTTTGCTCCTCCCATTAATCTTTAGCTTCTTCACGGATCTCTGTCCAACAAGTCAATACAATTTGAACAAGGGTGAGGGGAGGTTTGAAGTTAAAACTAGACTGTTTCACTCCTTGCTTCTCTGAGCAAATGTTTCAGCAAGGGGATGTGTGCAGCACTGACATGGAAAGAGCACTAGAGAGGAAGGCAGATTTTCTGATTCTAGACTCCTCCACTGACTCGCTTTGTGATCTTGGCAATTCATTTGATCTTTGCGAGCCTAAGATTTCTCATTGGCAAACTGAGGGGATCAGGTTAATTAATCACCTTTAACATCCTTTCCAGCTCTAAAATTTCAGGATACCATCAGAATTTAACTATTGGAAGAATAATGATTGAGGGGGATAAGTTGGTTTGATTGATTTTATTTTAAATTATACGTGAATTTAATTATGCAAGCTCTCCCTGTACTTCTGTTAACTGCAGATCGAAAAGGTGACTGAACTAGCCAGGGGCTCTGAGGACCTACAGTGCAGCCTAAGCAGTTCTCTAAAGAAGAGATTAAAATTACAGACGGACACTAGGAGGGAGGAAGAAAACCTGCTTCAGAGCTGGAGCAGCTGCCTCACTGACAGAAAAAGGGCTTCCAAGTTAATCAGGTTTCTTTTGTAATTAATATAACAGCATCTGCATACGAACTGTCAGAAGGGAACAGCATGGCTTCTCAGCTGGTGCCCATTAACCCTGCCAACTCTGGCTAGAGGAAAAGTTATATCAAATTGTCTCAAGTGCCAGACTTTCTTTTAGTTATTTTTAAATACAAGTGAACTTGCCTGGGGTTACTTAAACTAGAAGAGGAGGGGAGCAACTGAAGTTGCAGCCCATTTTGTTTCTTTGTTTTGGATACTATTTACTGAGCCCTTTCTAAGTACGAATGCATCAATTTATATGCATCATCTCAGTCAATGCTCACAGCAAGTCTATCAAGCAAGGCCTATTTTTATCCTCATTTATAGAGGAGGAAACTGAAGCTTATAAAACAAAACAACCCCTCCAAGTTTTTCCATTTACTTATGAAGACTAAACGAAAAAACCAAACACACTGCTGTCAAGTCGATTCCAACTCAAAGAAACCCCTGTTGGCGGTAAATCTTTATGGAAGTAGATTGCCTCATCAGCTTTCCATGGAGCGGCTGGTGGGTTTGAACCTTCAACCTTCTGGTTAGCAGTCAAATGCCTTAGGCAGTAAACCACCAGAGCTCCTTTCTTCCCATGAACACTGTTGTTGTTGTTGTTGTTATGTGCCATTGAGTAGGACCCGACTCATAGCAACCCCTCCTTGGGTTTCCGAGGCAGTATCACTACAGAAGTAGATTGCCCAATCTTCCTTCCGAGGAGTGGCTGGTGGGTTTGAACTGCCAGCCTTCTGGTTAGCAGTCAAGTGCTTTAGGCTACCAGAGCTAAAAATACAGGAGCAGTGCCTGAGCCCAGGTTTCAGGAGCCCAGATTAACACTTGGTAGTAGACAATGGCCCCAACGATATTTTTTCTCCATCTGAGCAAATACAGCTTTTTAATTGTAGGACCCAAATTAAAAGCAGACTGACATAGTAACTATAAAAAGATATATAATATCAATATATTATACAATATATAAATTTACCCCAAACCTTGTGCAATAAATCCTGGGGAGGGGAACAACAATACTACCACAAGCTGGTTGTTGTTGTTGTTGTTGTTGTTATGAGCCGTCGACTTGGACCCGACTCATAGTGACCCCTCCTTGGGCTTCCGAGGCAGTATCACTATGGAAATAGATTGCCCCATCTTCCTTCCGAGGGTTAGCTGGTGCACACTTTTAAAAGTGTTATTGTTATTCTACCTAAGACTTTTAGAATCTCTTTTCTAAAAGAAATCCTAGGTGCTTTTCCAGAAAAACTTTTTTTCATCCATCTCTTTTTATTATTATTTTTAAATTTTTTATTGTGCTTCGGGTACAAATTTACAAAGCAACTTCATTTTACTCTCAACAGTTCATGCACATCTGGTTTCATGGCCCAATTACAATCTTCAACCATAAAAAGGTCTCCTCCTATCTCCTCCCTGTGACTGCCCCTTCCCTGTATGTACCTTTCTTATCTATGCATTCCTGTCCATCCAGCTTTCCCTCTATGTGAATGCTACCCCTCTGATGTCTCTGATGTCTCATGTCTGATTGATCTAAGGGGTGTATCTCCCTGGGATAGGTGTTCTGCTTGTAGGTTTTTCTACTGTTGGACTGATCCACAGAAGTAAGTCCATTTCAGGCCCAAAGGATAACCCAGGGCCATAGTCTCAGGGGTTCCACCAGTCTCTATCTGACCAGTAATTCTGGTCGTTTTTGTGTTTTTGAATTTTGTTCATTTTTCCTCTCATTCTATCCAGCATCTCCAATTTTAATCCCTTTCTGAGAGGTTGGCATTGGTAGCTGGGCACCATTTAGATCTTCTGGTCTCAGGGTCATGAAGGCTGAGGACTAATTGTTTCATATCCTTGGACTGTTTCCAAATGACTTTGATTTTCTTCACTCTTCTTTGCTCCAAACAAGGGGAGACCAACAGTTGCATCTTAGATGGGTGTTCAAAAGCTTTTAAGACCCCAGTTGCTACTCACCCAAGTAGGATACAGAACAAGATTTTTATGTACTATGTTGTGCCAATTGAGCATGATGTCCCCTGAGATTATGGTCCCAAGCCCGCAGGCCTGGTGATTCTCTCCCTCAAGGTGTTTGGTAATCTCTGAGAAGCTACTCCAACCATGTCCTCTGTAACTTCTGCAATGTATGTGGGTAATTTTGTAGCACAAATATGTATGTAAGACTACCTTCAGCTAAATCTATCCTTGGTCTTGGGTACATTCCTATTTGTCACCCACTCCTGATTGTCTCACCTGTCTATGCATTTACCCATAGTCTAGTGTTTGCTGCCACACTGGAAATACAGTATTGTGCATGTAATAGTATTTGCCTCTTTTGTCTATATCTTTTGTGCACCTTTCCAGAAATTCTTAATACTCCACTTATCAGTCAGTGCACATTACTTTGGGGTTAAAGCAGTTCCGATTCAACCCCCTGCTGAGAATTTGCCTTTCCCCTCCCCTAGATATACTGAATCACTACCTACATTTTACAAGATCTTATGTATACATAAGATGCATCTGTGGATCCTGTTAAAATGTAGATTCTGATTCAGTATATCCAGGGGGTGAGGAAAGGCAAATTCTCAGCAGGGGGTTGAACTGGTTTGGTTGGAAGTCTTGGTTTAAAATTAAGACTATTCTAGAAAAGGAGGGCTAGAGGAATGGGGGTAGAGAGAAAAGGAGAAAATGCTAACAATTTTTTTATGTCACTAATGACACATTAAGATAACCAAACCCACTTCCATCGAGTCGATTCCGACTCATAGTGACCCCCATTCGGTTTCCGAGGTGGTAAATCTTTACGGAAGTAGATTGCCCAGTCTAATTTCCACGGAGTGGCTAGTAGGTTTGAACCACCAACTTTCTGGTTAGCAGTCAAGTGCTTTAGGCACTGTGCCACCAGAGCTCCTTGACCCATTAAAATAGATACTTTCAATTGTTTTGGGAGGAATGGCAATTGATTTGTATCAATACACTCCCTTCCTTGCCTGTTTTCCATCTTAATCAGTTATATACACTCTTTTTTTTTTTAATTGTGATTTGGGTGAAAGTTTACATAGCAAATTCATTTTCCATACAGCATTCCATACACATTTTGTTTCATGACATTGATTGCAAACCATCATAATGTAACAGCTCTCTTCCCACTTCCTCCCTGTGGTTACCTTTTCCCTTTGTCCTTCTTTCCTATGCATTCTTGTCCTCTGAGCTATCTCCCAGTGCAAATACTACCCTTCTGGTTTGGTTACTTTTTGACCTCCCATGCTTGATTATTCTAAGGAGTGTATCTACTTGATGTAAATGTTCACCTTATACACCTATCTATTGTTGGCTGGAAATCTTTATGGAAGCAAACTGCCTTATCTTTCTTCTGCAGATTGGCTGGTGGATTTGAACCACCAACCTTTTGGTTAGCAGCTGAATGTTTTAACCACTATACCACTAGAGCTCCTTACTGGGCCCAAAGCTGTTGAAAGGAGACAAGGACCTTCCCCTAGAGCTGACAGAGTGACAAAACTTTCCCCTAGAGCCAAGGTTCTGAATTTGGACTTTTAGCCTCCTAAGCTGTGAAAGAATAATATTCTATTTGTTCAAGCCATCCATTGAGGCATTTCTGTTACAGCAGCACAAGATAACTAAGATAGGCACTAAAGCTCTTATCTGATAAAGTTCAAGTTAGACCCTTTTCCACAACTGAGAAAAACAAAAAGGACAAAAGCACTTTTTTTGGTTAAATGTGTTTAAAAAAAAAAATCAAAGGCTTTTATAAATATATAACCTAGACATCATTCTTTGGGACAACTCCGATGCATCATTAATTAGACAAGTGAAATGCAAAAACAATCCTCAAGTCCTACTTCCCATCTTCCTGCCAGGGAACACCACCCCAGGAACGGAAGCACATTATAAAGCCCAACTCCAAAGAAGGTGGTGGGTCAAAAGGTTCCCACAGCCACATGGCACAAAACTGGGGAAAGCATCCAAACCATTCCTACTGCCTGCCCAAGATGGAAAAATGCACTGCATGGTGGACACTTCAACCAGGGACCCTGGGGGGTCACTAATGAGTCCCTATGCTCTCACCAACTTCCCTTCAGAGAGTTTTGGTTTGGACTTTAGAGGCATATTATGTATATAACAGGACTGTCTTGGAGAGCCTGACTGAGAGCTGAAAGCCAAGGACAGCACATATCTCAACCATTGCTTCATCTGTTGTCCTTTTAGTTGTCAAGTTCTAGATCCTCAAGATCACCAAACACCCCATTTAGCAAACAACTGAATCAATCTTCAGGCCTGGGATGGCCTGTGTCTGGCCAGAGGTATCCCACGAGGGCCTCCAGTCAGACCTCTGGGAGGCAAAAAAGAAAAACTGCATCTTCCACATGGATCATCTTCTATACTCTTGTTATGAATGAAAGCATTCAGATTCCCTGGACCATGTAGGAAGCAGAACCTAGCACCCTAGAGGTGGGCTATCTTCCTATAAGAAGGAGCAAGTTCACCTCTAAGTCTTGTAATTGTTAGGGGAGAAAAAAACTACACCCACCCACACACCTCAAGTCTCTTCATATTGGCTTCTCTATGAGTAACCTCTGAGAAAGACACAGAGATGAAAGAGGCTCTAACAATAATCTTCCTGTATGCATCCTGCAAATATCTGAACCATACAAACAACACAATTACAATTACTCCATCAAAGAGAGAACAGGGCTAAATTTTCTGCACTCCCATCAGAAAGTGAGTAGAGAGTTTGAATTGTTTTTATCAACGCCATTTAATCTCACAACTGCGTATTTACTCTATCCTCACTCCCTCAAAAATAGCTAATGATAATCAATTGTACAAATGCCCAAGAGGGAATGTGACGAAACACTAAACCTTTATTATTTCATAAAATGAACTTGGAATTAATCATCTCATTTGAACCATGGTTCGCTACTGTGTGTCCTATTCGCAGTGTACTGTCAGGCGTTAAATAAATACTTTTTGAGTGAATGGATATTAAGGATTTACTTCCTGTATCATGGTGAAGGTCTGGTATACTGGTATATTGTACAACTCTAGCCTAACCAGTCATCTAACAAGTGCACACCATTGTTTCTTTATCAAGGGCCCAGATAATAAAATGTGAGTGAATGTACAAAACCCCCTGTTTTCCATGAGAAAATAACCTCCCTCTGAAGTGGGAAAAGAGGACCACAATTGCATTTAATTTCAAAATATGATATCAATATTTATCAACTGTGGTGGTTAAGTTTGTGTGTCAACTTGGCTAGGCCTGGTTGAGTGGCTGGGCAATTGGATGTAGTATTCCCCATGATGAGACTGGTAATCAACTCCATGGTAGAATCCACTGTGAGCAGCTGAGTAGCTGCCTTTGGGTACATGGTCTGCTTCCTATATATAAGAAGCAGCTTTGGGAATGGTCTCCAGCATATGGCACGCTTGGACCCTGCATGTAGCCATGTCGTTGTTCAGCAGCCTGCCATGCTCTGCAGACCTTGGGACTTACAATGGACTTGAATTAATCACCTGCCATGTGGTTTGGTAACATCAGGACTGTGCCATTTTATTTGTCGACCATGGGCTTGTTAGCCTCAGCAGCCAGTAGCTGCCTGAGTGAAGAGATGCCTCTGGCTTCAGTGGGCCAGTACCAAGAGGCAGAGCTGAAGCCCAAGGTCAAGGGGCTTTCACACAGCCCCTAGAGCTTGGCACTTTGAACTCAGACTTCGAGCCTCCTGAACTGTAAGAGAATAAACTCCTGTTTGTTCAAGCCATCCCATTTGTGGTATATTCCTGTCAGAGTGGCACTAGGTAACCAGAATACTAGCCATGAAAATAATTTGACAGCTACAGGTACTTGATTGATGACATAGTCCAGTTAACCATGAACCACATTTATGACCATCTTTTTTTTTTTGTACATCTTATCATTAGTAATATGTACTACATACTATGTTGCAGTGCATAATTTACTGATGTTATCATTCTCAGAAGTAATGTTTCCAGCCCCCAAAGACAAAGACTGGATTTATAAAGGCATTAAAAAAGAAACCTAAAAAAAAATAAAAATTTGGTACTCAACTTACGTTACAATTTACAATGAAGAAGCTGTTAGGTTGTGAAAATGGAACCCTGTCACAAGTCAGGGAACTACCTGTATTTATTTGCCTGTTATGCACAAAGCATTATGGTACATTACTACAAAGATGAGCAAAACACAGTGTTTACCCTTAAGGGGTTCACAACCTAGTAAGCAGGGTAAGACAAATATACACATACTTACCATACCAAAAAAAAAAAAAAAGAAAAAGCATGGTCTATATGTCCAGAACCTTTAGGATCTGAGCAATACGCATAAAGTGAAATTCATATTCCCTTTTACTTCAATGAGAGCTCTGCTGGCATAGTGCCTAAGGCATTTGACTGCTAACCAGAAGGCTGGTGGTTCAAACCCACCAGCCACTCCTTGGAAGAAAGACTGGGCGATCTACTTCCGTAGTGATACCACCTCAGACACCCAAGGAGGGGTCACTATGAGTTGGAAAACGACTCAACGGCAGTGAGGTTTGTTTTGTTTTTTTAAACTTCATTAACACAACTTTTACGGTTTTATTTTTCAAAGGACTGTGTTTTTGAAAAATGCATTTATTACAGTAAGTTTCTTTGTTCCCTTAATCTCATGAGACAGAGAACAGACACATGAAGAAAGAATAGGAGATTTTGGGAAAGTGGATGAGCAAAACAAAATCTAAAAACTAGAGTAGATTTTTATTTAAATCCATGTTTTCTTTAAAAATTACTTGCAGGGCTGAAGAACTAATTATACTAAAATCAGTGACTTTTAAGATAAAACTAAACATATTGCAGATGATCAAAAGCTTAAAGATGTTTTTTGTTCTTGCTGTAGAGCAGGCAGAATTATCCAATCCTTTTCCATTACGGCTGTCCTCAGCCATGGGAAACAGATTATCCCAGGAAAGCAAGATTAGAAAGGGAAAAGGCTGTTGAAGGAAAGGGTGCAAAGAGTCACTGTGCTTAGGGAGGTGAGGTCATTTCCTCCTCCTGCAAGATCTGCAATGAGGGGCTTGACGCTCTAAATGTCAGGGAATGTTGTTATATTGTTGTTATATGCCGTCGAGTCGGCCCCGACTCATAGCGACCCCTCCTTGGGTTTCCGAGGCAGTATCACTACGGAAGTAGGATTGCCCAACCTTCCTTCCGAGGAGTGGCTGGTGGGTTTGAACCACCAGCCGTCTGGTTAGCAGTCAAGTGCTTTAGCCACTATGCTACCAGAGACTAGAATAAGAGGCTGAGTGGTGTCACACTATACTCAATACCATAAAGTTTCCAAGTGCAGTAAATTTTGATTCCATGGCAAGCTAAGGAAGAGTTCAGGTTATGACTCATTTGTAACTACATTTCTCTATAGCCAGAGTGTATTTTACATCCCCATGGCCAGGTCTGAAAAGAACAAGGGAGGAGCCACAGAAGCAGAATTATACTGACAGCACAGGAGACCTGGGTCTAGTCTCCACTCAAAATTGTTCTGTCCCACATTCCATCTTTCTGCTCTTCTTATTCTTTCCCACTAGCCCCATGTTCCAACTTCCTAATCAAATTTTCAACAACTCCACACACACAAATACACAACACTCAAGTTAAGTGCTTTAATGTACAATATCTTTATTTAAATGTCACAACAATCTTGTGAAGTAGGTATATCTATCTGAGAAATCATTCACATACCATAAATTTCACCTACCTCTTAAAGTATACAATTCAGCGGTTTTTAGTATATTCACAAAATTGTACAACTATTACCACTACCACTAATTCCAGAACATCTTCATCACCCCAAAAGGAAACCCTGTGCCTGGTAGCAGTCACTTCTCTCCTCTCCTGTCCTCTGGCAACCACTAACCTACTTTCTGTCTTGATATATATGCTTCCTCGGGGCATTTCTTAAAAATGGAATCATACAGTGTGGTCTTTTGTATCAGTTCCATTACATAACGAAGAAACAAAGACTCAAGTTAAGTAACTTGCTCAAGTCACATAGCTAGTTATAGGCTGAACTAGCATAGGAATCCAGTTTTGAATCAAACGTTTGTGCTTCTGACCACTATATGACACTTCCATGTTACAAGAAAATTTTAAAAGAAAGTGAAAATTTAGATGTACACTCTCACCCACATTTCAGCACCCAGCCCCAACTCTCCTCACCCTTTAGTCCCATAAAGATGGCAGCTGTAAGAACCTGGATAGAGCAGAACTGTCCCATAGGGTTTCCAAGGCCGTCATCTTTAAGTAAGCAGATTGTCACATGTTTCTTCCACAGAGCGGCTGGTGGGTTCTAACCACCAACCTTTTGGTTAGCAGCTGAATGCATAACCATTGCACTACCATGGCTCCTAGCTATATGAAACCAGGCTGTAAAGAATCTCCTCTCTCCCAACTTTTAGTTCCTTTCCCAAATGTTTCTGCCACTTAAACGATATTATTCATACAAATTACTGTTTAAGAAGTCTTAGAAAAACAGACATTTTAAATAATGCATGAGAATGCAGAGAAGGCATTTAATAAAATGCCACACCCATTCCTGATAAAAAAAAACTCTCAACAAAATAGGAATAGAAGGGAAATTCGTCAACATAATAAAGTGCATATACACAAAACCAACAGCCAACATTATTCTCAGTGGAGAGAGACTGAAAGTATTTCCCTGGCAAATGGGAGCCAGGCAAGGATGCCCTCTATCACCATTCCTATTCAACACTTGGAAGTAATGGAAGTCCTAGCCAAGGCAATAAGGCAAGAAAGAGAAATAAAAAGCACCCAAATTTGCAAAGTAGTAGTAAAACTATTTGCAGATGACATGATCCTATATATAGAAAACCCGAGAGACTCAGCAAGAAAATTACTGAACTAATTGAAAGGTTCAGCAAAGTGGCAAGATACAAGATCAACATACAAAAATCAGTTGGATTCCTCTATACCAACAAAGAGATCGCTGAAAAGGAAATTAAGGAAAACAATACCATTTGCAATAGCTACCAGGAACACAAAATACTTAAGAATAAATCTTACCAGGACACAAAAGACCTATACAAAGAAAACTACAAAACACTAGTATAAGAAACAGTAAGAGACCTATATAAATGGGAAAATATTCCATACTCACAGATATGAAGACTGAACACTGTGAAAATGTCAACACTACCCAAAGCAATCTATCTATTCAATGCAATCCCAATCCAATACTCTTTAAGGACATGGAACAATCAATCACTAATTTTATATGGAAAGGAAAGAGAGCAAGGATAAGCAAAGCACTACTGAAGAACAACAAAGTAGGAGGTCTCATACTCCTGGATCTCAAAACTTAATATACAACCACAGTAGTCAAAACAGCCTGCTATTTGTACAATGACAGACATATAGACAAGTGAAACAGAATTAGGAGTCCAGAAATAGATCCTTCTACCTATGGACAGCTGATCTTTGACAAAGGGCCAAAAACCATTCAATGGAGAAGAGATAGTCTCTTCAACAAATGCTGCTGGCAAAACTGGATATCCATTTGCAGAAAAATGAAACAAGATCCCTACCTCACACCATACATAAAAACTAACTCCTGATGGATCAAAGACTTAAATGTAAAGCCTAAAACTATAAAGTTCCTCAAAGAAAAAATAGGGGCAGACTTAGGGGCCCTAATTTATGGCATAAATAAACTACCTAGCATAACCCAAGATGCACAGACAGCAGTAGAGAAATTAGATGAGTGGGACCTTCTAAAAGTAAAATTCTTCTCCAAAAGAATAAAAAGAGAACCTACAGATTGGGAAAAAATATTTAGCAATGACCGATCCAACAAGGGACTTATCTCTAAAATTTATAGAAAACTTTAACACTTCAACATCAAAAAGACAAACAGTCCAATTAAAAAATGGAGAAAGGATATGACCAGACACTTCAACAAAGAAGACATTCAGGCAGCCAGCAAACACATAAAGAAATGCTTGCAATCATTAACCATTAGAGAGAT
The DNA here is from genome assembly GCF_000298275.1 of Orycteropus afer afer. Classification (NCBI taxonomy): domain Eukaryota; kingdom Metazoa; phylum Chordata; class Mammalia; order Tubulidentata; family Orycteropodidae; genus Orycteropus; species Orycteropus afer. The sequence goes on along the minus strand of NW_006921600.1, from coordinate 23,360,924 downwards.
GCAGATCAAAACAACAATAACGTATCATCTCACTCCAGTATTAATAGCAAAGTTCAAAAGGACAGAAAACAACAAATGCTGGTGAGGATGTGGAGTGCCTGAACTCATACACTATAATGGGAGTATAAAATGGTACAGCACTGTGGAAAATGGTATGGTGTTTCCTTAAAAAGCTGGAAATAGAAATACCAGTTGATCCAGCAATCCCATTACCGGAAATATATCCTAAAGAAGTGAAATCCAGGACACAAATAGATACATGCACACCCATATTCATCGCAGCACTATTTACAATAGCAAAGAGATGGACACAACCTGAGTGCCCATCAACAGATGAACGGAGAACCAAATTATGGTACATACACACAATGGAATACTATGCAACATTAAAGAAGAATAAACAAGCAGCAAATCACCTCATAACATGGGTGAACTTGGAGGACATTATGCTGAGTGAAATAAGTGAATCACAGATGGACAAATATTGTATGTGCCATTATTGTAAAAAGTCAATGAAAGGTTTACATACGGAAGGATATTTTCTTTGTTGGTTACCAGGGAGGGGAAAGGAGGGAAAATAGATGGATAATTAAGAGACAGGTTTAATATGGGTGAAGGGATTAAAAAAAATTAACAGATCCAGGCAAAAGTGTGCAAGATGCCCAGTGGGTTGGTCTACACTTGCACCTAATAACCAAGCCTCAGAGAGGCCCGTCTTTTCTTCCCCACATCCTAGGAAAAAAATAATAAGTATATGAGTGCTTCCTCTCTTCTTTTTAATTCTAGCAACTAGTTTTCTACTAAGTATGATTAAAAAGAGGGTGAAATATGTTGGAGAAAAAACAGCTGTCAGCTAACCAAAGGCAAAGAGCTACAGAAATATAAAGAATTATAGCTGATATAAAATGCCTATAATCTAGGATGGGAGCTCTGGTAGCATAGTGGCTAAGACACTTGCCTGCTAACCAGACGGCTGGCGGTTCAAACCCACCAGCCACTCCTCGGAAGGAAGGTTGGGCAATCCTACTTCCGTAGTGATACTGCCTCGGAAACCCAAGGAGGGGTCACTATGAGTCGGGGCCGACTCGACGGCACATAACAACAACAACAACAATAATCTAGGATACCTTAGTTTTCTGCCTCCCCCGCTCCCCACAATACCACTTTATGCCCTGCATATGTATACAGTTTATATTAGATTATACCTTTCTTAGGACCAAGTTCAGGTCTTCCTAGTTTTTTCATCCATCATCCAACATAAACAAATGTTGTTATTGTTATGTGCCATCGAGTCAGACCTCATAGCGATCCCTCCTTGGGTTTCTGAAGCGGTATCACCACCAAAATAGATTGCCCAGCCTTCCTTCCAAGGAGTGGCTGGTGGGTTTGAATCGCCAGCCTTCTGGTTAGCAGTCAAGTGCCTCAGGCACTATGCTACCAGAGCTCCTAACATAAACAAATAGGTATACTATGATGATGATAATTATAATTTTTTCTTTTCTTAGGAGAAAAGTATACAAGGCATCTCCATTAAACAGAGGCATGGCCAATGTCTTTGACTCTTTATCCCCTATTAATAGCACCTGACCAGCCCATAATAGGTTTATTTAATAATAATAGCTAATCTTATATCACACCTTAGCAGGTACCATTTACACAGGTTAACTTTCAATAACCCTAGAGGCAGATACTATTACAATCCTCATTTCCAAATGAGGAAGTAAGGTAGTTGTGATTTATTGATGGTGATTTAGTTAGTAAAGGGTGGAACCAATAATGACCAAATGTACCACAGACTAGAGCATTCCAGTGACACATTTGAATCATTCCAACTTCTCAAGATTGAGAGGGTTATGATACATTGCAACAGCTTGGAACTCTACTGGATCACATAACAAGAAAAATACTTTTCCCCACTGCTACTGGTAATACTCTACCTCACCTTTCTTCAGAAATGCTCAAAGCCTTTATCACACTTGATCTGTCGGACAGAGAAAAATCTCACCCTCTTTAAACCAACCAAACCCATTGATTCCACCTGACAGTGACCCTACAGGACAGAGTAGAACTACTCCATAGGATTTCCAAGGCTGTAAATCTTCACAGAAGCAGACTGCCATATCTTTTTCCAGCAGAATGGCTGGAAGGTTCAAACTGCCAACCTTTCAGTTCATAGCTGAGCACTTAACCGTTGCACCACCAGAGTTCTTCATCTTCTTTAAGTGGGAAAAAAAAAAGGTCAATGATTTGAGCAACAGAAAAGAGACTGATTCAAGGAAACTTCCTTTATTGCATAGTGCCTAAGGCACTTGACTACTAACCAGAAGGCTGGCAGTTCAAACCCACCAGCCGCTCCTCTGAAGGAAGGTTGGGCAATCTACTTCCGTGAGACTACCTCAGAAGCCCAAGGAGGGGTCGTTATGAGTCAGGTCCCACTCGATGGCACATAACAACAACACTAAAAAAAAATCTCTTCCATCTACTTTTTAAACTTCTCAGACATCACGTACTTTAAATACTCTCCACACTGCCCTCAATGAATAGTTTATAATACTATCAAAATTAAGACGAAAATATACTCATCATGACCCCTCCTTGGGTTTCCAAGACAGTACCTCTACGGAAGTAGATTGCCCAGTCTTTCTTCCAAGGAGTGGCTGGTGGATGTGAACCGCCAGCCCTCTGGTTAGCAGTCAAATCCCTTTGGCACTATACCACCAGAGCTCCCCCCTTTTTTTTTCTTTGAGTTTTCTACCTCCTCAAGGAGTTTGGTTTTTGGTTTTCTATCTCTACAGAGGTCCCTAGGTGGCGCAAATAGTTTTGCATTCAACTATTAACTCTGGTGGCATAGTACCTAAGGCATCTGACTGCTAACCAGAAGGCTGGCAGTTCAAACCCACCAGCCACTCCTCGGAAGGAAGATGGGGAAATCTACTTCCATAGTGACACCGCTTCAGTTACCCGAGGAGGGCTCACTATGAGTCAGATCTGACTCAATGGCAGTGAGTCTGGGTTATTTTTTGGTAATAACTTAAAGGCTGGTGGTTCAAATCCACTCAGTGCCATGGAAGAAAGGCCTGGCAATCTGCTTCCATAAAGATTATACAGCAAGGGAAAAAAAAAAAAAAGGATAGTTCTACTATATAACAGGATCACCATGAGTTGGAGTTAACTTGATAGCAACGAGATTCATTCAGGTTTCTTCCTCCACCTCCTCTGTAATTTAAAAGAAAATAAAAAGCTTTTTGGTACTAACTCACTGCCATCGAGTCAATTCCGACTCATAGCAATCCCTTTTGGGTTTCCAAGGCAGTGAATTAGATTGCCCAGTCTTCCTTCCATGGAGTGGCTGGAGGGTTTGAACAACCAACCTTCTGGTCAGCAGTCAAATGCCTTAGGCACTATGCCACCAGAGTTCCTTTTTTGGTATTATAAATGGCATATAACGAGACATGAAAACAGTGTTGTCATTTTTGTCATCCTTATAGTCTCCAAATTTCAAAATTTGATTTAATTCCAGACCTTCAATTGCTCAAATACCCTATAGCATTTGTTCTAGAAGAGTCCCTGGGTGGAACAAACAGTTAACCCACTGAGCTGAAAATCGAAAGGTTGGAAATTCAAGCCTATCCAGAGGCACCTCAAAAGAAAGGCCTGGTTATGTACTTCCAAAGAAACAGCAATCAAAAACCCTGTGGAGCACAATTCTACTCTGATACACATGGGGTCGCCATGAGTCAGAATCGACTGGATGACAACTGATCCTAGAAGCATCATTTCTGAAATTATTAAAACCTTGTAGAGCTTTGTCAGATTAGAAATTGAGTGTTCCTTCTCTTAACATTCCGAGCTCCTATTAATCAGAAACCAACATTCATACAAGAAATTTGAAACAGTCACTGAACTTGATCTTACAAAGATATCCTGTAAAAGAAAAGAACAAGAGCTAGTTATCTTTTAGGGACTGGTCTCTACTTACTAACATAATAGCTAATACTAACCTAATAGCTGTGCAAATGGTACCCTCAAAATATATAAAGTCAGTGGCACCTCACTCATTTTCCCCAGTGCTCATTTTTTCTTCCACAGATAAAAATCTCCAAACTAAAAGGCATAGAAGCATTTTATGGTACAGAATCAACTTGCTGCCAGTCCTTCATCTTCACCCTCCACAGGTTTTTATTTTAGATGGACAGGCTCCAGAGGATGAAGAGAGTTAAATATGCAAAGATTAATACATGATGCAGTCAACTAGAAAAGCCAATGAGGTAAAATACAAAGGTTCATTTGTATTTCTTAAGTTATTTTTAGGGAGCTCTGGTGGCTTAGTGCCTAAGGCATTTGACTGCTAACCAGAAGGCTGGCAGTTCAAACCCACCAGCCACTCCTCGGAAGGAAGGTTGGACAATCTACTTCCATGGTGATACTGCCTCGGAAACCCAAGGAGGAGTCGCTATGAGTTGCATCTGACTCGATGAAAGTGGGTTTTTGTTTTTTAAGTTATTTTTAAAGTATAAAAACAAGAGCCAACCAAGGTGCCTTGAATACTCCACCTCTCTGAGGTGAATCTACTCTGTGTGTATATATGTATGTGTGTGCTTTCCAGTATGATGATAAAATAAAGATGTGTTTTAAAATAGTAACTGGAACAGAGAGCTTTTAGATAAGCTATGAGAACTTCTGGGAAGGGGAAGCGCTAGAAAGCACTGCTAAGGGAGAAGGTGAAAAAGCACATGCGCTGGGGATCATCTCTGAAAACATTAGCCCTTCTCACTAGTCGTTTTCTAATTGCCTCACCGAAATCAGTTCCCTCTATAAAGTCATTTCTAGAACAGCAAATCTTTGACTACAGATGTCAAAACCACAACTGCAGAACGGCTAATCCTCTTTCTCTGCCTCCTCCTCCTCCCATAACTGCCCCACAAAAAACACCCACTGCCATCAAGTCAATTCCGAGTCACAGCGACCCCATTGGGTCTCCAAGGCTGTAAATCTTTCCGGAAGTAGATTGCCTCACCTTACTCCCACGGGGCAGCTGCTGGGTTTGAACCACCACCCTTATGCTTACCACCTGAATATCTTACCCACTACATCTCCAGAGCTCCTCATTTCTCCCATAAGGCATAATATTTACATTCAGGCCAAATAAGGAGTCCCGGTGGTGCAGTGGTTAAAGCATTTGGCTGCTAGCCATAACACTGGTGGTTCCAACCAACCAGCTAGCTCTGCAGAAGATGAGGCATCTACTTCTGGAAAGATTACAGCCCTGGAAACCCTATGGGCCATTTCTACACTGCCCTATGGGGTCACTGTAAGTAACAACTGACTCGCTGTCAATGCATTTAGGTCAGGGCAAGTAAATGAAATATTACCATTTCATACCATCTTGGAATTACACTACCTTATTTTGATTCTCGGGGAGCTCTGGTAGCATAGTGGCTAAAGCACTTGACTGCTAACCAGAAGGCTGGCGGTTCAAACCCACCAGCCACTCCTCGGAAGGAAGGTTGGGCATTCCTACTTCCGTAGTGATACTGCCTCGGAAACCCAAGGAGGGGTCGCTATGAGTCGGGGCCGACTCGACGGCACATAACAACAACAACAACAACATTTTGATTCTCACTTCTGGAGATTCCGACAAATTTCAGATATTAAACATGCAAGTTCAGGAATATGGAGCCCAACACAGAAAGCCGGAAAAGTTTAATAATTCACTCGGTTCTGAGCTTCATGTTCAAATGTCTTATTAGCATCTAAGTTAGTGTTTCTGAAAGTGTGTCTGCAGACCACCTACATCTGAATCTCCTGGGACTTTTTACATTTCAATCAGATTCTTAGAATCTACAGTCTCAAATCTAGGACATGGCATTTCTACCCGCTCCTTTTTAATACTCTCAAGTTTGAGACTCAGTTAATTAAACTTAACTGACTTCTTTGCTATGATATCTACATGAAATACCAGTCCCGTCTCTCTTCCAACCTGAATTATTTCCTAATTAGATGCAGGAGTAACAAACTCTCCGGTTCCCCACCAACAGCAGAGTTTAAGAGAAAGCAGCAGCAATTAGGAAAAGATCAAAGACCATACACGATTTTAAGTGCTTTGGGTCCTCTAGCACATCCAGAGAGACTTTTGTGGTCAAGAAGAGCTCCAATTTCTAACTTCTTCACCATAAGCACAGGCAACAACTCTGGCAATTCCCTGACATTTATCAGGTATTATTTCCTTTGGCGACCCCTACCCCATTTAGAGTATATTCTTTACTTCACAGAGCTGCCTCATGATCGGTGTAAAATTATTTCACATACATAATCGAACGAACACACACACACACATCCCTAACTCCATCTCTTGGCCTCCTCCGGCTCCGAGAGCACTCTGCCTACTTCTCTTTCTCTACCCTTCCCCCTATTTGCTACATCCCTAAACTGGCGTTCTCACCCACAACTACACACCCCCCAACTCAGACAACTTTTCTCCGCTCCGAGGATTAACCCTCGCCCTCTCCAAACACTGGCCCTCCTCTAGGTCCTACTCTCGGAACTCCCGCCTTCGGGCGACCCTTGCCCCGGGTTTCCCGGCCAAGGCCTCGGCGCCCCTCCCCTCCCCCACCCGGAGGGATGCCTTCCCACTGCATCCCAGACCCGTGCGGCCCAGGCCCGGGGACTTGGCCACAAAGCCCGACTCCCACCTTCCGCCTCTTCCCGGGGTTGTTTTGCAGGAGCAGGGATACATTCCACCCTCCAATTTGCCTCAGCAGTCCTCCCTCCCTCGCGGCTATCCTCCTTACCCGCCTGCTGCCCGGTTTCGGTGACATCGCAGGCAGGGCCGGGCATGGCCCCGCCGCCGCCCGTGGGGGAGGAGAGACAACTGTGGTCGTGGGAGCATTCGATGTCGCGGAAGAACTTCTGGGTTTCGCGTAGGTTCTGTCTCAGCCGTCCCAGGTAGCGGCGGTAGCGCCCAAAGCTCCGGCACAGCTCGCGAATCATACCGCCGCCTCCCGGGCCGGGACCTGAGACGGGCTCGCTGCCCCACACCACCCCGCCACCCTCCATCTCTTCAGCCCACTTGGTCTTCGCGGTTCTGTCCCCGGCCACTGGCCCGGCCTCCCTCCTCCCCGCCCTCCCCACAGCTTAAAGGAGGAGGAATCCGCCTCCAGACGCCCCCGCGTGCAGTCGGCCAGACTCCCAACTCCGTCACCACTGTTGAAAACAAACCAACCCGCAGTGCGCCGCCAACGGAACATTTATCTCCAGTATACAGAAGAGCGGGGAAGGATCATGGGAGTACGCCGTAGCTGTGAGGCCTCCTGGGACTTGTAGTTTGAGCTGTGGCTGCGCACCAAAACCAGGTGGATGAAGAACCGGACTCTGTGAATGGGACTGAAGCAGCTGTAGCAAAAACTTCATCCATTCTCTGCTTACACACGCTGCTAATTTAAAAACGTTTTTATACATGAATATCCCTGAGGAGAGGGAGGAGCTGCAGATTCCGGACGCAAACAGAAGTAGGGTGCCATTACTGAAATCAGAGCGGAAGATTTTTAGTTGCGAAGAAAAGGAAGGAAACATGACAGAGGCCAGTATTATCTCTTTGGTTACCCTAAATGACTCCTTCACTTTCCAGATACAGCAGATATTGGAGAATCAGCTGAAAATAACCTGGAAATAGGGAACTCCCTCTTGCTTGTATTGCGTCCTTCTTTTCCGACTTTCCTTGTCTGGGTAGGAAAGGGGGGACATGAAAGAAAGGGTCGATGAAGAATTGTAAACTGGAAATGTTCAGTTGTTTCTAGAAGTAGGGAGATCAAGCTGGGTAAGGGGAAGTTGAGGTTTGTAGCCTTTAAACCAGTTCTGATTGTCTTAACTCAGCTTCTGCTAATACAATAGACTTTCATTGACACAGAAACTGTCAGGGAGCCCTAGAAGCAATTACAAAGAAGGCAAAATTTGACTACCACCTCTTTTGCACTTCCCACTTGTTCTCCCCTCTTCTCCAGTACAGAACCCTCCCATCCTAGGACTTTTTTGCTACGGAAAGACCCATCTTTTATCCAGGCCAGACTCTTCTCTGGTAAAGCTGAATGATGTAGTGCAAACATCACTGAATTTAAGAGGAGAGTTGATTGGGGTCTCAACATGACCACTGGCTTGCCTTGCGACCTCAGGCAAGAACCTGTTTCTTCATCAAGGAAGTAACGGTTTAGACTAGTTGGTTTTTTAGCCCCTTCAGCTCTAAAATTTTGTGGGTTCCTCAAAATTTTGGTTTCTGTCTCTCATCTCTTGAGTGCAGATGCTCTGAGCTAAGCATGGCTATGACTGTTGGATTAATTCAGTTTAAAATGTGAAGGTTTAACCCTTCCAGAGGCTTTTAGCTTTTGATATAAAGGGTAATAAATTTAAGTATTTTGGTAAATGTGCGTGAAGACTTCCTGTGAGGACAGGGCTTCATGTTTCTCACGCATCCCCCTCCCTCATAACTTGGTCACATCTCCTCCACTGGCCATTCCTGGCCTTTGCAAGATCCCCATGCAACCCTCAAAAGGTTAAGTAAAACAAACAAAAATACAAAATGGAAGATGATTGTTGATATGATTATAAAAAAATCAAATAGTTGTAACAATGTCTGTTAACTTGTCACACACAATAAGTTCTAAACAAAGATCAGCTGAGAGAGCACTCAGGTTGGAGTTGTCCAGAAAAGGAACTGGAAATTAAAATCTATCTTGAAGAAGGGGTGACACATTTGAATAGGTGGAAGTAATCAAGGAGAGTATTTCAGGCAAAGGTCATGAAGCCTACCCTTTCAAAAACTGTTAATTAGTACTTTATTTTAAAATGTGTACTATAAGAAAGTGATATAAAATTCAAATAGTACAAAAGGTATACAAGGAAAACCTAAGTCTAGAAGGTCCTCCAGTCACACAGTTCAGTTCCTAAGAGGTAACCATTGTTGCACACATGGATATTATATGTGTGTATATTTTTAAGACAAATGATAACAAGCTATTCTACGCTACACTTGCAGACTTCCACACCAGAACATAAAGATCTGCCTCATTCATTTTAACAGCTACATAACACACTATTCATGGATTGGTATGTTTTACTTGACAAGTCCTCTGTTGATGGACATTTAGGCTTTAGAGGCTTACAGGCTTTACTAACCTTTTGCATACATCATTTTGAATATGTGTGAATATACCTCATTCCTATTTTTTAATAGACTATTTCTCAGAACAGTTTTAGGTTTACAGAAAAATTGTGCAGAAAGTACAGAGTTCTCAAATACTGTCCCCACCTGCACATTGTTTCTCCTATTGTTGTTGTTAGGTGCCATCGAGTTATCTCTGACTCATAGCAACCTTAGGTTCAACAGAACGAAACATTGCCCAGTCCTGCGCCAGCCTCACAATCCTTGCTGTACCCATCGATGCAGCCACTGTGTCAATCCATCTCGTTGAGGGCCTTCCCCTTCCTTGTTGACCCTCCACTTTACCAAGCATGATATCATTCTCCAGGGAATGGTCCCTTCTGACAACATGACTGAAGTGGGTGAGACTAAGTCTGGCCATTCTCGCCTCCAAGGAGCATTCCGGCTGCACTTCTTCCAGGACAGATTTGTTAGGTCTTTTAGCAGTCCATGACACTCTCAGTATTCTTCACCAACACCACAATTCAAAACCATCAACTCTTCTTCGGTCTTCCTTATTCATTATCCAGCTGTTTCTCCTATTAGCATCTTGCATTTCTGCCTTTTCTCCATTTTTCTTTTGAAAAATTCAATTTGAAATTAAAAAAAAAATTATAGTGGTGAAATATATAGAACAACACATTTGCCTTTTCAACCTTTTTAACATATGCAATTCAGTAACTTTCATTATGTCTACCATGATGTGCAACCATCACCACCATCTGTTTCCAAATATCCTTCACCCTCCACTCAGTGCCCCTAAGCAGTAATCCCTCCTTTCCCTCTCATACTTGCCCCTTGGAAACCACTAATAAACTTTGATCTCTATGCATTTGCTTATTCTGTATATTTCATATAAGTGGGATCATACAGTATTTGTCCTCTTGTGACTGACTTATTTCATTCAGCATGTTTGCAAGGTTTGTCCATGTTGTAGAATGGATCAAGACTCCATTTCTCTTCATGGCTAAATAATATTCCATGTATTGCTATATCATATTTTGAAGAATGCTATAGTGAATATTGGCATACAAGTTTCTGTTTACATTCCAGCTTTCCATTCTTTTGGTATACCTAGGATTGGGATTGCTAGGTAATAGGGTAGTGCTGTGTTTAACTTTTTGAGGAATCATCACATTGCTCTGCACAGTGGCTGTACCATTTTACCATCCTGCCAGCAATGGATAAAGATTCCAATTTCTCCACATTCTCAATAAACCAAAAAACCAGACTCACTGCCATCAAGTAGATTCTGACTTATAGTAACCTCCTTTGGGTTTCCGAGGTGGTAAATCTTTGTGGAAGTAGATTGCCCAGTCTTCCTTCCACAGAGTAGAACAACAACAACTGGTGGGTTTGAACCACCAACCTTCTGGTTAGCATCAGATGCCTTAGGCACTATGCCATCAGAGCTACTTCCATATCCTTAATAACACTTGTTATTTTCTGTTTTTCAAACCAAAAAACCAAACTCACTGCCATTCTGACTGATAGCAACCTCCATTAGGTTCTCACGGCTGTCAATCTTTATGGAAGCAGACGGCCTCCACAGAGCAACTGGTGGGTTTGAGCCACTGACCTTTTGGTTAGCAGCCAAATGCTTTAATCACTTCCCCACCAGAGCTCCTTGATAGCTACCCTAAAAAAAAAAAAAAAAAACCTCACTGCCATAGAGTGAGATCTGACTCATAGCGACCCCTCCTTGGGTTTCCAAGGCAACATCATTACAGAAGTAGATCGCCCAATCTTCTTTCCGAGTGTGGGTGAAATGGTATCTTGTTGTGGTTTCGGTTTGCATCTCCCTAACAACCAGTGAAGGAACTCTGGTGATACATGGTTAAAGTGCTCAGCTGCCAACTGAAAGGACAGTGGTTTGAACTCAGTAGCCTCTCCACAGGAGAAAGATGTGGCATTCTGCTTCTCTAAAGATTACAGCATTGGAAACCCTACAGGGCACTTCTACTCTGACCTATAGAGTCACCAAGAGTCAGAATCAACTCAAGAGCAGTGAATTTATTGGCCATTTGTATATCTTCTTTCTATTCAAGTCTTTTGCCCATTTTTAAATTGGGTTCTTTGTCTTTTTGTTGTTAAGTTATAAGACTTCTTTATATATTCTGGAATTAAACTCTTAGCAGATACATAATTCCCAAATATTTTCTCCCAATCTGTAGATTGTCTCTTCATGTTGTTGATAAAGTCCTTTGATGCACAGAATTTTTACTTTTGATGAAGTCCAATTTGTCTATTTTGTCCTTTGTTGCTCATGCTTTTAGTGTTACATCTAAGGTTCATTGTTAAAAACTAGGTCCTGAAGTATTATTATTCCTATGTTTTACTTTAAGAATGTTGTGGTTTGAGTTCTTATATTTAGTTCTTTGATCATTTTAGGTTAATTTTTGTATATAGTGTGAGATATGGGTCCATTTCAATTTTTGCTTGTTGTGATAGTTGGAGCTGTGTGTCAACTTGGCTAGACCACAATTGTATGTGGCTTGAGCAATTGTGTTGTGAGTTATTCCCATGATGGGATCAGATGTATATGTTTTGAGCACCCAATCCATTGAAAGGGAGTTTCCATAGGGGTGTGGCTTGCTTCCAGTATATTTATGGATATCCTGGGAAAAGAGGCTTTCTTCTGTGCATCGGGATTCTGTTGTGCTGCCTACAACTGTCCGCGAGTGAACATTCGGCCTGGAGATCTTGGATTCGTCATTCACTGGAGGTAACAGCCTGTATACTGCCTGCCAACCTTGAGCTCCTCCGTCCCTGCAGCTTCATGAGTCAGGAAGAGCCTCCAACTTGACGTTTGATCCAAGAACTTGGGACTTGCCAGCTTGTATAAGTGTGTGAGGCATTTTCCTAAGATAAATTTCTCTTTCTCTCTCTATATAAGCTTTACTGGTTTTGTTTCTCTAGAGAACCCAGTCTAACACACTTGTGGAGATCCAGTTGCCTCAGCAGCATTTTATTCCCCTCTTTTTTTAAAAATTGTGATTTGGGTGATCAATTTACAGAAAATTTTTATTTTCCATCCAACAATCCATACATATTCTGTTTTGTGACACTTAAGCCAGTCCCCACATTGTCACAGGATTCTTCCCAGTGGCTCCCCTTTCCCTTCATCCTTCTTTCCTATCCCATTCCATCTTCCTAGCTCTATCCCTGGGCAAATGCTGTCCTCTTCTTCTCATATGTTTGACTGTTCTAATGAGTGCATATCTTCCTGATACTATTCTTCACCTTATTGTTGTTGTTGTTGTTATGTGCCATCAAGTCGGACCCAACTCATAGCGACCCCTCCTTGGGTTTCCAAGGCAGTATCACTACAAAAGTAGATTGCCCCATCTTCCTTCTGAGGAGTGGCTGGTGGGTTTGAACCTCCAGCCTTCTGGTTAGCAGTCAATGCCTTAGGCACTATGCTACCAGAGCTCCTCTTCACCTTATAGGCCCATCTATTGTTAGACTTTGTCTCACATATTTTGGTCATGTTGTCAGAAGGGATAGTTCCTGGAGAAGGTATCATGCTTGGTAAAGCAGCAGATCAACAGAAAAGGGAAAGACCCTCAATGAGATGAACTGACACAGTTGCTGCGACGATGGGCTCACACAGCAAAGATTGTGAGGATGGTGCAGGACCCGGCAGTGTTGCCTTCTGTTGTACTGAGGCTTGATATGAGTCAGAGCCGACTTGATGGCACACAACAACAGCATTGTCATGGGACTTAAGTTCCTAGCTTGAAGAGTGTCTAAGGGCCATAGTCTTTGGGGTTCCACCAGTCTTCATAAGACCAGTATGCCTGGAATTTTTAAATGATTTTCAGGTTTATTCTGAATTTTTCCCCACTCTCATTCAGAGTGATCAGCAGTGGTTGTTGTTGTTGTTGTTATGTGCCGTCGAGTCGGCCCGACTCATAGCGACCCCTCCTTGGGTTTCCGAGGCAGTATCACTACGGAAGTAGGATTGCCCAACCTTCCTTCTGAGGAGTGGCTGGTGGGTTTGAACCGCCAGCCTTCTGGTTAGCAGATCAGCAGTGGTAGCCAGGCACTATTAGTGACTTTGAAATAATTGCTTCCTGTGTCTTTGATTTTCTTCACTCTTCTTTGCTCCAGATGGGAACAGACCAATAGTTGTGCCTTCGATGGCCACTCATAAGCTTTAGACCCCAGTTGTTTCAGCAGCATTTATTGAAGGGACTATTCTTTCCCCCATTAAATGCACTTAGCACCCTTGTTGAAAATCAATTGGCCATCTAAGAGTTTACTTCTGGACTTTCAATTTGATTCCATTGGTCTGTGTGTTTATTATTATACCAGGACCAGATTGTTTGACTACTGTAGTTTTATACAGTGTTTGAAATCAGGAAGTATGAGTCTTCCAACTTTGTTCTTTTTCAAAATTGCTTTGACTATTTGGGGCCCCTTGCAATTTCATATCAATCTGAGGATTGGCTTTTCCATTTCTGCAAAGAAGGCTGTTGGAATTTTTATAGGGATTGCATTGAATCTATAGATCACTTCAGATAGTGTTGTCAGCTTTAAACTGTTAGGTCTTCCAATCCATGACCATAGAATGTCTTTCCGTTTATTTAGGTCTTTAATTTCTTTCAGCAGTGTTTTATAGTTTTCAGTGTACAAGCACTTTTTATTACTAGGTATTTTATTCCTGTAGATGCTATTGTAAATGGAATTATTTTCTTAATTTCTCTTTCAGATTGCTCATTGCTGTTATATAGAAATCCAACTGATTTTTATGTGTTTAATAATACCTTGTATCCTGCCACTTTGCTGAGTTAATTTATTAGCTCCAACAGGCTTTTTTTTTTTCCTGTTTTTTTTTGGGGGGGGGGTTAATTTTTCTCTATATAGGATTGTTACGAGTTGGAATTGACTTGATGGCAATGGGTTTTTTTTTTGTTTATATATAGGATCACGTCATCTGTGAATAGGGATAGTTTTACTTCTTCTTTCCTGATTTGGATATATTTAGATATTTTTCTTGCTTAATTGCTATGGCTACCCCCATTTTTGATCTGCTGAGGAAGGCAATTATTTGTTTCCTGCTATTTAAAATCTTAAGGAACTATTCCCTGGAGAAGGATATCATGCTTGGTAAAGTGGAGGGTAGGGAGTTCTGGTAGCATAGTGCCTAAGGCACTTGACTGCTAACCAGAAGGCTGATAGTTCAAACCCATCAGCCACTCCTCGGAAGGAAGGTTGAGCAATCTATTTCCGTAGTGATACTGCCGCAGAAACCCAAGGAGGGGTCGCTATGAGTCAGGTTTGACTCGACGGCACATAACAGCAACAACAAAGTGGAGGGTCAACAAAAAAGAGGGAGGCCCTCAATGAGATGGACTGACACAGTGGCTACTATGACGAGCTCAGATATAGCAAGGATTGATTGTGAGGCTGGCGCAGGACCAGGCTGTGTTTCATTCGGTTGTATATAGGGTCTCTATCAGTTGGAGCCAACTCCGTGGCACCCAACAAGATTTAAAATCTTAAAGAACGTGAATCACAATCTTTCCTGAATCACAATCACCCACAAGTAAATATTTGTATTTTATTCAAAAATCTAATTCTAAAAACAAATGGGCAAAAATAAGGCTTTGAATGGCAACAAGAGAGGATTTAAATTTCCTCAGAAGGAAGACTGGGCAGTCTACTTCCATAGTGATATTGCCTTGGAAACCCAAGGAGGGGTTGCTGTAAGTCGAATCTGACTCGACAGCAGTGAGTTTGGTTTTTTTTTTTTTTGGGGGGGGGGAGTTATAGGAAAGAATTTCTTGAAAGTGATGAGAGTTAAGTAGTTAATAAGGATGAACATATGGATCTACTTTGTTCTCTCCTAAAATTCTACTAAGATAATAGTAGAAGGATTTTTTTTTCAAAGCATATATTGGCAATAAGGAGAGGAAAAAACACCAAACTCACTGCCATCGAATCAGATCCAACTCATAGCAACCCTACCTTGGATTTCCGAGGCATTATCACTGCAGAGGTAGATTGCCCAACCTTCCTTCCAAGGAGTGGGCGGTGGGTTTGAACCGCCAGCCTTCTGTTTAGCAGTCAAGTGCCTTAGGCACCACGCTACCAGAGCTCCTACTAAGGACAGGAACCAACATCAAATAGATAGATACACAGATAAAAATGGAAGTAGCAAAGTGTTAACAAAGTTGCCAACCTGGAGAAACCTGAATCCTAAATCCAAAATGAGAAAAGCTGAGAACCAACCTATGTGCTTTGCAGAATCCCCCAAGTCTCGGGAATTGGTGGCAGTAGATCTACTCAGAAAGTGGAGGTAGAAGGGTAAGACAGCAGGGCTACCATGGAAGTTTGTATGGTGATCTAGGCAAGGGCTAAAACAAGCATTTTGAAAGTGATTTAAGAGCAGTTAGATCCCCAGTTTTCCTCCCTCTCTTTAACTGTCTCCTCCAAAAAGAAAACTGAAGTGCTTATTCTCCAGAGAGGGTTACATAAACAGTTAAATCTCCCTAAATAAACAGGGATATTTAGTGGATTTATGAATATGGGATGCTAAGATCTCCAGGCTTCTTCTCTATTCAGTTCTTAGAACCCTAGCTATCAGGTGTTTACCCTCTAGAAAGTCATCTTGAAGTATCGTGTGTGTGTGTGTGTGTGTGTGTGTGTCTGTGTTTTAGGGAAAAGTTTACACAGCAAATTAGGTTCCCATTTAAATCTTTTTTTGCAAACTGTTCCATGACATTGGTTACATTTTTCATAGTGTTAGCATTCTCATTATTTCCATTCCGTTTGTTCTGTTTCCATTAATCTAGCTTCCTTACCCCTCATTAACTTTCTCATCTTTGTTTTAGGGTAAATGTTGACTGTTTGGTTTCATATAGTTGATTATTTAAGGGACTGTATTACTCATAGGTGACACTGTTTATTTTATAAGCCAATCTATTATTTGGCTGGAAGGTGACTACTGGGAGTGGCATCAATTCCAAGTTCAAAAGATATCTTAGGGCAACAGTCTCCAAGATTCCTCTAGTCTCTAGTGGTCCACTAAGTCTGGCCATTTTTAGGAATTTGAATTTTATTCTATCTTTTCTCTCTTTCGACCCAGGATCTTCTATTGTGTTCCTGGTCAGAACAGTCAGTAATTGGTAGCTGGTGCCATCTGATTCTTCTGGTCTCAGGCTAGATGAGGCCGTGGTTCATGCCAGCTATTAGTCCTGTGAACTAGTTTCTTCTTTGAGTCTTTGGTTTCTTTCATTTTCTTTTGTTCCAGGTAAGTAGAGACCAATTGTTGTTATCTTAGATGACCACTTGTGAACTTTTAAGACCCCAGATATACTCACCAAACTAGTTTATTATTTTTATGAACTATATGCCATTGCCACAGGGCAATGGTCCCAGGATTTCTAATCCAGTAAACTAATCCTATGAGGTGTTTGGTTATGTCTAGAAAGTATCCATAACTGTGCCCCCTGTGGTATATAATATATATACATTTACATGCAGTGCACACAAACACATATGCCTACAGATATACCTCTACATGCACATCCATATACTCATGTGTGCCTTCCAATATACGTATACACATATATATATACCTATGTAACCACACATATATTTTTGGTGGCTATTATTATTGTTAAAAAAAAAATTCTTTCTTTTTCTTACTCCCCAAAGCATTTGACTGCTAACCAGAAGGTTGGAAGTTCAAACACCAGCCACTCCTCGGAAGGAAGATTGGGAAATCTACTTCCATAGAGATACCACCTCGGAAACCCAAGGAGGGGTCGCTATGAGTTGGATCCGACTTGATAGCAGTGAGTTTGGTTCTTTTGTTTTGTTGTACAGACTTCACCCATACTGGATGAATGACATTCCCATCACTAAAAATAACAAGTGTCTACTATCTAGAAAATGATTCCTCCTCCCACCCCATGTCATCCCTGGTAACCATTGAAGAATGTTGCTTTCTGTGTGAACACCTATTCTTGACTTTTATAAAAGTGAGACCGTACAATATTTGTTCTTTGAAGTATCTTCTTTAAGGAATATGACCAGCTGTCATCTAGTGCTGCTATAACAGAAATACCACAAATACATGGCTTTAACAAACAGAAATTCATTCTCTCACAGTTTAGGAGGCTGGAAGTCCAAATTCAGGGTGCCAGCTCTAGGGGAAGGCTTTCTCTCAGTCTGTTCACAGTTCGGGAGGAAAGTTCTTGTCTCCTTTCAGCATCTGTGGGCCTGACATTCTACATGTGACTTGGTATCAATTTTCCCCTAGGTCCAGGAGGTTCTCAGTGCAGGGATTCTGGGTCCAAAGGATGCACTCTGCTCCTGGCTCTTCTTTTTTGGTGGTAAGCAGATCCCTCCTTCTATGTGCGCTTCCCTCTCCTTTAATCTATTGAAAGATAAAAGGAGATGCAGGCCACACTCCAGGGAAACTTCCCTTACATTGGATCAGGTCTATGACCTGAGTAATCCCTTCACAACTTGTACATCCCACCCTAGTCCCCTTAACAACGGATTGGCTGATCATATCATGGGGATGATCACATCATTACATAACTACCAAATTATATCATTACATGACTGACTGCCAAACCACTGAGAATCATGGCCCAACCAAGTTGACACATAGTTTTGTGGGACATAATTCAATCCATGACACTAGCCCAAGAGAAGCAACCCAAATGCATTAACATCAGAAGAGATTTTTCTCTGGCCTGCTCACTGCTGTACGTCTAACACCTAGAACAGGGCCTGCCACTGTTGACACACATTGAATATTTCCTTTTCTATATGCATTTGACTGCTAACCAGAAGGCTGGTGGTTCAAACCCACCAGCCACTCCTTGGAAGGAAGATGGGGCAATCTACTTCCGTAGTGATATCGCCTCAGAAACCCAAAGAAGGGTCACTATGAGTCGGGTCCAACTCAATGGCACATAACAACAACAACATATATAATTTTATTTTGTTGTTGTTGAGAATATACATACGCCAATTCAACAGTTTCTACATGTCCAGTTCAGTGACATTGATTATATTCTTTGAGTTGTGCAACCATTCTTACCCTCCTTTTCTGAGTTATTCCTCCCCCCAATATACACTGACTGCCCACTAAGGTTCTTATCTAATCTTTGCTGTTGTCATTTTGATTCCATATAGATAGTTCTTAAAAGAGCATAATGTTCAAAGCAGACATCTTTTGCTAGTCAAGCTAAACTATTGTTTGGTTATAAGAAGACTTCAGGGGATATTTTTGATTTAAGATTTAAAGAGTATCTCAGGGCAGTAGTTTCAGGGGTTCATCCAGGCTCCATGGCTCTAGTAAGTCTGGAGTCAGAGGCATAGCTGTGGAAAACAGCACCTATGGCAAGCACTGAAATTGCATACCGTCCAAACATCTGACACCCATTTTTTAGATAACTTTACCATAATATCAGCTCAAAATATAAATTAAACTCATTAATATTAACAGGTTATGACACTATGTGAAAATTACAACAGCACCTTTCTTTCTTTCTCTAATTTTTATTGTGATTTGGGTGAAGGTTTACAAAGGAAATTCATTTTCCATTCAGCAGTTCATACGCATTTTGCTTCATGATATTGACTGCAATTCCCCACAATGTAACAGCTCTCTTCCCACTTCCCCCGTGTTACCTCTTCCTTCCCTGTGTCCTTCTTTCCTATGCATTCTGCCCCCTGAGCTATCTCCCTGTGCAAAAACTCCCTTCTATTTTTCCATGATTGATTGTTCTAAGGAGTGTATCTGCCTGATGTAAATGTTCACCTTATATCCCAGTCTATTGTTTGGCTGGAAGCCACAGAAATGAGCTCAATTCTGAACTCATTCTCTGAATGAAGGGTAACTAGGGGCCATAGTCGCAGGGGTCTCACCAGGCTCTATCAGACCAGTAAACCTGCTTTTTTTTTTTAATATTTATTTATTTATTTTATTATTGTGATTTGGGTGAAGATTTATGGAGCAAATTCACTTTCCATATAGCAGTTTACATATACTTTGTCTCATGACATTGGCCACAGTTTACCACAATGCAACAGCTCCCCTCCCACTTCCTCCCCATAGT